>NW_015507471.1:6687-19180 GCF_001515645.1 Sinocyclocheilus grahami | reverse complement strand
ACACACACATATATTATGTAAACAAAAACTTTTATTTTGGAATGCAATTAATCGTTTGACAACACTAATATATATAAAATATATATGTATATATAATAATCATCACTAGTGGGAGTAATATATGTATAATATATAAATAATTATAAATGTTACACATTTTGCAAAACATCCAGGACATAAAACAAAAAATATATATTAATATAATAGTATAACTATTAATAAATAAATTATTAGTATTACTGAACAGTAATTTACCACCACTAATATTATTATTATTATTATTATTATTATTACCCTATATTTATTATCCAGTTTTGTGTAAACAGATTGGTATTGCATGGAAATGAAAGGTCAAATCAAGCACATTGCATAAACAATTTTGCATGTGGCTGACAATGTATATGCTACATTGTAAAAAATTATATATACTGCAACAATAGCATGAGTAGTATGGTAATATTCAGTTCTGCCTTGGTCTTGCCTTGCCATCCAGAAGTTGCTGTGGGTGTATGACATGTTGTTCTCCAGGTCTGGAGCTGCTCAGTGGAATCCTCCGTCCAAGAGCACCTAAAGCACACACACATTTCTGTTGGTCAAGGACTCTGCTATTGCCTTAGGCTGTGGACTATGGAATCCGTGCAGTCTTTCATACATGTTATTGTACCTGCATGTTTATACCTTAGTGTCCTGATGGAGTACATGTTTCAGAAGAAAAATTTTTTCTCCTGTTACCTGAGGCACGTTTTTTTCATCTTCATTAATAATAGATCATACCAGAATAGCGCAATCACTGACACTTAGAAAAAGAGGATTTTAGACCTAAGGCTGTTTTGATGAGGGATTGTGTAAGTATGTGTTCATTTGAGAGACATGCATATACATTTCTTCCTTGATAACAAACAGTACTCCAAGGACGTGCTTGGCAAGAAACAAACATTTACAGTTATTAAATAATAAAAATCCATATAATGATAACCCATTAACTCGTAACCAGGCATTAAGATTTTTTAAATGTCTGCAGTGGCAATAACACACATGTAAATATGCCCCCCCATTTAACTCACCTTCAGAAAATAAGCTGGTTTTAGCAGAGTTTGTTGATCTCATGCTTATTTTTTAGATCCTCTCGAGTCAAAGACACTACAAAAAAGCTCTCGTGTCCGTGTCACTGATAATCTTCTCTCCTTCTCAAATTCTCTTCTTTTCCTTGGAATTTCTGACTTACATACAACTTTGCCTCCGTCATTGCGTCCTTCCCTTCTAGTGAAATATGACACTGCACAGTATCTGTCTTTAAGTAAAAATGAGCAGGTATTTTAAGCTGCCTTGCTCATGCTTTTAAAGCGGTCTTGGGAAGGAACCTTTTTCTCCCTTGAAACTGTAGTAGATTTATGAAATACATAGCTATTTTTTAAGATTAATAAAACTAATAAATACACGTCTGAGGTGATATTTGTCTTAAATGATTCTCTGAATATCCTGTTCATAGAAAAGACACAAGTGGACATGCTCAAGGATATTAAAATATTATTTGAATAGTAATATAAAATATAATACTTTATAATATAAAATATTATATAGTTATCTGAAGGACAGTGCATGAGACTTTTTAATTTGAGAGCATTAAACGTTCAATGACTGCTTTTAAACTTTAAACACTGAAGACTGGAAAATGCTACTGAAAATTACATTTTGCCATAAATTAATATTATAAAATATATTTAAATAGAAGACAGTTAATTTAAATTGTATTAATGTTACTGTTTTTACTGTATTTTGAACAAATAAATGTACCCTTGGTGAGAATTTGAAGTGAAGTGTGGCCAAGTATGGTGACCCATACTCGGAATTAGTGCTCTGCATTTAACCCATACAAGTGCACACACACAGTAGTGAACACACACACGTGAACACGCACCCGGAGCAGTGGGCAGCCATATTGGGTTCGGTGCATTGCTCGTGGTATTGAGGGTGGAAGAGAGCGCTGGCTATTCACCCCATCCCCCCCGACAAATCCTGCCGGACCAGAGGCTCAAACCCGCAACCTTCGGGTTACAAGTCTGACTCTTGTGACTACTTTTATAGTGCAAACAGAACTATCTAAAATACCAATGACCTAATTTATCAATCGGTTTTTGTTAAATTATTTGTTTATTCTATATATGTCATGTATTACAAATATTTAGGCTAATAATACCAGGATAATAGTCATTTAACATTGGTAAGTTCTCTAGAGCATTTTTCTGACTTGCTTTTTCAAGTTAACTTAAGAAAAATTCAAAATAACTTGTTTTTTCAAGATGACAAGAAAAATAAGATTTGGAGAAAATAAGGCAAAAATAATCATGCTTCTGTGAGCATCTATTTATAACAGTAATTATTCTTTCTCTTTAGTGCCTCTATGAACCATGAAATCTCTGTACTGTTCTAGGATGGGGTCGCTATCTTGTGAATTAATTACTATCTTGCTGCATATTTCTCCACACAGTTTTCTCACAGCTTCAGTTCCCTAATGAAAATCAATGGACATGCAGACGGAATCATAAAATCTCCAAGGTTTTTTTTTCTGGTTCAGCTTAACATTGGATGTGTGAGACTGAAGCCCACCTTGGTGGTGTCCTGGACAGCAGAAGGTGACTGATTGGGTCCATTGTGTGGAAAGTTTCCCTCAGTGCTCTGTCCACTGCCTGCACTGCGACTGCTGCCCATGCTGCCTGCACTGCCCACACTGTTCCTGTCACCTGCTGAAAGAAAGAGGAATAAACAAACACAGGAGAAAGAAAATGAACAGTTGGTGAAATACTGCCTGTTAAAAACGACTGCTTTACTACACATTGGGCAACAAATGGGGTAAAGAATTTAGCAGCTATGATCGCTGAACTCCAGCAAGGTCTCTGTAGACAAGGGGAATGTGAAGGAGCACAAGGGCTAGTGCAAATTAAGCAATGTGAATGGCAAGCTGATGATAGGCTGACAAACTTAGGACAAATATAGCCTAAAGGAACAAGAACCCTGTGAAACAGCTGGGAAAAAAACTCAAATTGAGACAAAAGTCACTGGTGTGCAGGCTTTGGGACAGCCGTGGGGATGAGAAAACAAGGGCCTGGGGAAACGGACAACTCTTACCATTAAGAGAGGTCCTGAGGACCCAAATATCCTCTGGCTCTTTGGGACTAGCTGGCTTACACAGGGCACTGGGACTGTCGGGAATCGCACCTAGCAAACACAAACACTTTAAAGGGCCATGGGGGGAAACTCTAGGAGTCCAGATATACTTAAAGCGAAATCGAAGAAAGAACTGGGGCCTCATGTATAAAACTTTCCATAGATTTCATCCTAAAAGTGTACGTACAAAAGCCAGACCCTGCGCAAAAATCCTTTTATAAATCCCTGTCAGCGGAAGATTGTGCGTACATGCATCTCCTCTCCAAAATCACCATATATGGAGCTTACAACGCCTAGTTTTACTATGCATAACCTCATCTGCATATCATTTCCATGCATATTCCCATCCACGTGACACCATGTTTAACACCGTCAAAGGTACAAGACATTAGGAAAATATGACATGCGGACTAAAATGCAATTTGTACGGTACAATACATTGCTAAAAAATCATTCAATGTCCTCGTCTTGTTTTCAAATAAATATATCAAAATGAATGTAAAAACAAAATTGTATAAAATACTTCTCAGAGAATCTTTTTAGAATAGAGTGGATCCTTTTCTTTTCCACTGGCCAAAGCAGTATATAATTGTTTTAAACAAATTAAATGCTTTAGGATATTTAAATAGCCTATAGTTGAATCAGAAATATGGTGTGTGTAAATAAGTGTACATAATTGTCTGACGCAGTGTCACTGACAAAATATTATAAAAAAGCAATGTGCAAATCTTATCGTTTGCTTCAGATTCTATCCTTCAATCACAATGCTATTTTCATAATGTTCTGAATGTTTGCGAAATAAACACCTCCGTGCAGCCTTGGTTGTGCAGTAGGCTAATATATTCTGACGTATTTAAACTTGCCAGAGGACCGTTCGACCACCGAATCCAGCAGTGTCTGCCACAATATAAAAGTAAGTGTGCATCGTTGATGTTCTTGCTAAAAAAAAATTCTCTTAACATGAGATCTGCAGTTTAAAGAAACATTATTGTGTGCCTAGCACTCCTCACTGCCATTAAAACAGCATGCAACAAGAAAAGTGATCAAAAAACAGCGCATCCACTACAAATATGTCTAAATATCTAAATTCATAAGTTATTGTTTAACTTTTGAATAATGACTTTATGTAATGTCAATGCTTAACTCCATTAATGAGCAGAATATTTAATATAAATGTGTATATTGAAAGGAAAAGAGTCTGAAACCATTAGGCTTCGCTATTACGCCAGTAAAAGTGTGTACACACGGTCTAGAGTACCTGTACGGTGCGCACATATTTACTCAAAGTTTATTTTTTATAAATCTCAATATGTACGTGGAAAATTGCGTACGCACATTTCCATGCCCATTTTGTGCGTATGCAATGTTTATGCATCAGGCCCCAGGTGTGATGACGTTTCGTACAAAATCAGAACAAAAAGTTTGTTTGGAGCTCGACACAACTTGCCTAACCGAACTTTCCAGAAAAGTTTGCTCCAGCTGGTAAACACCTTCAAACTACCAATGGTCCGTGGCGATTATGTACTGTAATAGGTTCATTTCCTCTGTTTAGTCTATCAAGGTCAGACATGTGTAAAAGCATAAATATACTGGAGAGCTGCTTAATAGTAAAAAGTGAAATTGTAATTCTAATTGAAAATGAAAGGGCCACTGTCTCTTATGTTTAAAGTATTAGTTCACTTCCAAAATAAAAATTCCCTGATAATTTACTCACCCCCATGTCATCCAAGACGTTCATGTCTTTTTTCAGTCGCAAAGAAATTAAGGTTAAATGTGTATATTGAAAGGAAAAGAGAGTCTGTAATCATTAGGCTTCGCTATTATGCCAGTAAAAGAGTGCGTACGCACGGTCTAGAGTACCTGTACAGTGCGCACATATTTACACCAAGTTTATTTTTTATAAATCTCAATATGTACGTGGAAAATTGCGTACGCACATTTCCATGCCCATTTTGTGCGTATGCAATGTTTATGCATCAGGCCCCAGGTGTGATGACGTTTCGTACAAAATCAGAACAAAAAGTTTGTTTGGAGCTCGACACAACTTGCCTAACCGAACTTTCCAGAAAAGTTTGCTCCAGCTGGTAAACACCTTCAAACTACCAATGGTCCGTGGCGATTATGTACTGTAATAGGTTCATTTCCTCTGTTTAGTCTATCAAGGTCAGACATGTGTAAAAGCATAAATATACTGGAGAGCTGCTTAATAGTAAAAAGTGAAATTGTAATTCTAATTGAAAATGAAAGGGCCACTGTCTCTTATGTTTAAAGAATTAGTTCACTTCCAAAATAAAAATTCCCTGATAATTTACTCACCCCCATGTCATCCAAGACGTTCATGTCTTTTTTCAGTCGCAAAGAAATTAAGGTTTTTGAGGAAAACATTCCAGAATTTTTCTCCATATTGTGGGTTAAGTGACGTGACATGTAGCCAAGTGTGGTGACCCATACTTGGAATTAGTGCTCTGGATTTAACCCATCCAAAGTGCACACACACACAGCAGTGAACACACACACACACCGTGAACACACACCCGAAGCAGTGGGCAGCCATTTATGCTGCGGCACCCGGGGAGCAGTTGGGGGTTCGGTGCCTTGCTCAAGGGCACCGCACTCCCCCCACCTCCATTCCCTGCCGGTACGAGACTCGAACCCGCAACCTTTGGGTTACGAGTCCGACTCTCTAACAATTAGGCCACGACTTTCCCTTAACCTCCCCCCATTATCTCTGAAATGTAAATTGTAAGTGGGCTATAATAAACCCATGTTTATCTTTATAAACATGATTCATTTTACTTGTGATGTTTTCTATATGGGATGATTAGCCTAATCCTCATGAACACGTGACACTGGCGCATGATATCAGACTCGAACTATACAGAATGCGAAAAATTTATTTGTAATGATCTCTGAAATGTAAATAGTAAGTGGGCTATAATAAACCCATGTTTATCTTTATAAACATGATTAATTTTACTTGTGATGTTTTCTATATGGGATGATTAGCCTAATCCTCATGAACACGTGACACTGGCGCATGATATCAGACTCGAACTATACAGAATGCGAAAAAGATTAACTTTAATACAAGGAGATAATGGCGCAAAAGCAAATTTCAGATTTTTTTTAAATGCCCTTCCCAGCAAAAACTTTCCAAAATCGGCATCCACAACACCAGCACGAGCACAGACGTAAGTGAACCAGCTCCAGCATGAGCACGGAGACGAGCAACGGAACCAGACACAGCATGAGCACGGAGACAAGTAAGCCTAGCGGACCCAGCCCAACCCCTGAGATTGATCAGCTACTATCGATAATTTAAAAAATGTGATATGCAGTCAAATTTCCCAGTGTGTATGCCACTTAAACGAGTGTTCATACCGACGCGCTTGTAGTGCTTTGTGGTGTTTTCAAATGAGGTGTCTCCCCCCCCCCGCCCTCCTCCTTTCACCCAGCACAGACACACACAGCACCCCCAACCGAAAACATCTTCCCGCGCCTCTGGTCCAAACTGCAGTTTCAATGCAGCTTCAAAGGGCTCTACACGATCCCAACTGAGGAATAAGGGTCTTATCTAGTGAAACAATCTGATTTAAAAAATAAAAATAAAAAAAAAATAAATAAATAAATAAATTTATATACATTTTCACCACAAATGCTCTTTTTGCAGTAGCTCAGCGATGCGTGTCCGCGACTTCAGGCATTATGTAATCACGTTGGAAAGGTCACGTGTGGTTAGTTCTTCATCTGTGTACTTCGGTTCAAAAAGTAGGGTAGGGCGAAAAACTGTCATTTTCTTCTCCAACTTCAAAATCATCAGACACTGTTGTTTTACCTTTTTTGGAAACAGCGTTTTACTTTCTTTGCACATTTGCTTTGTAAACACTGGGTCGGTACGTCTATCAACCTCACACGTGACCTTTCCAACGTGACTATGTAATGCATGAGGTCGAGCTAGTGCAAGACGAGCATTTGTGGTTAAAAAAAAAAATTTTTTTTTAAGAATTTTTATTTTTTTTTAGAAAATGAAATTTTTGCTAGATAAGACCCTTATTCCTGATCGTGTAGAGCCCTTTGCAATTTGGACCTTCAACCCACCGCCATTGAAGTCCACTATATGGAGAAAATCCATGGAATGTTTTTCTCAAAAACCTTAAATTCTTTTCAACTGAAGAAAGAAAGACATTAACATCTTGGATGATATGGGGGTAGTAAATTGTCAGGAAATTTTTATTTTGGAAGTGAACTAATCCTTTAATACTGTAAAGTTGCTTGCTTTAAACCAATTTATTGTATAAAGTGCTATATACATAAACAGGACTTGACTGGAGTGCGGAATTACAGAGCTGGTGTAATAATATCCACGTCGCTATGATCAGGTGCTTTCTTAACTTCTGTTTTCTCACCCCTCACATTTTTGTTGCGTGTTTGTTTACTTATAAAGAGGAAAGCAAAATTTACATATTCATCTAAATTGCGCTCTCTGCAGCGTGGGTAAACTGTAGTAAACTGCTGTTAAGGCATTTCAAACTTTATCTCCCAAAGTGAAAAACTGAAAAGTACTTCATCGTGAGTATATCACGTCCTTCACACTGACTGAAAAAAAAGATGGACGACGCGTCTCCTATTCCTTTCACTATAGAAAAGTGAAGCCAAAGCATCTCAGTATGGCTGCTGCCATCTTGAGTAAATTACGTCATTTGGAGCCCGAGTCTGCGCAGTAGTGTCGTGAGGTGGAGCCGCGGTATCAAACTCCTCAATCAACCATAACGACACGCCCCGTTTTTATTAGGGGTGCTCCGATTGATCAGCTACCGATCACTATCGGCCGATAATCACATTGGGATGATTGATCGGCAGTCTCTAAAAAGGCCGATCTCAAAAAAACGATGTCAAGCTGATGACGCTGCCGTGAGAGATTTGGCACGACATGCAGCGGCACCGTCTCAGTCTCAGTCCGGCGCGGGTAAAATAATTATAAAGCTGAAGGCGAGGTACTTTTTATTTTATGCGCTCATGTTAACAGATTAATAAAGCATGCACACTGCAGACGGTTGCGGTCCGGCAGTGTGTTCCAGGAGCAGTGCGTCTGCAGCAGAGCAGAGATCGTTTCCAGACCGAGTCTATTTTTGCTGCGCTGCAAGCACTGAATTAAAGTAACAGCACATTTTTTGCAGTAAATATGAACATGGATTGACACAAGAATTTAGTAATTACACCATAAATGCATATTATTAAAGTCTACTGTGTTTCACAATCAACACATTTTGGTTTTTGGCTAGGTTTAAAGGAAAAGCACTTTTAGATCAACAAGGCAATAATAGATGGCACTCGTGGAGGTAGGAAAAGGTAAGAAAAGTTATTTATGAACCGATTGCTTGCAATAAAGATTTCAATGCAAAAGGAAAGAGTAGAGCTGACTATTTCTGTCAATGGTAAGTTTGTGATAACGTAAGAAAAGCAGTTTAAATGTTTTGACACTTGCTTGAGCAACTTAACATATAAATCTAGAAGTAAATGCAAAAGTAAAAAGCATTGAATAATGTTGTTGTGTTGTTTATATTTATTGTGTTTATTTGTTGTATATATATTTAACATGTTTGTGTATTACTGCACTGTGTAAAAAAAAAAAGAATCACAATGCTGAAAAAGCATTTTCAGTGACAATGTTTACATTTGAAATCAAAATAATGGATAAATGTTGTGTTTGTGGTAAACGGCCACGGATCAGTAGCGGACTCCTGTGTGAAAGCTGCTTCCCCTCTCACAAGAGTCACTTAAGAGGGGAATTGCCCCCCATTTTCAAAAATGAAATTCAGGCCCTGAATAAATGTCTAAAAAGCCTGATTGGAGTATCACTATAAATAGTTATAAATTATAAAAAGAAGGCTTTAAAAAGATCGGTATCAGTGATCAGTATCGACAGATACTGCTTTCTGTGATCGGCTATCGTGATCGGCCTCAAAAACCCTGATCGGAGCACCCCTAGTTTTTATAGCATCAAATTACTAGCTAAAATCAAACTTATCACAAAAAAACAAACAATTGACCATATATCAGCGTAATAACAACTACCTTAAATGACCAAAACCATCTTTCGGAAAATTGTATTGGACGTGTAATTTATTTTTTTTATTTTGACTCAAATCCCATTCGTTTACATGGAGAGGGCGGGGTTTATGACCTGTACTGCAGCCAGCCACCAGGGTGCGATCAAAGAGTCCGCAGCTTCACTTTTCAGGAAGTGTGAGGCACACCCGGTCCTTTATGGCTAACGCAGATCAAAATAAAAGTTTCACCAAGAATTACGTAACTTTGGATTTGGGATAACTTGGGAAAATTCTAAATGTAGCTACGATGGATTAAAGTACAGTTTATGTTGCTCATGTGGTGAGGCATTGAGGAGTTTTTTGCTTCCACAGATACTTGGATGGGCCCTTGAAGTGAGATTGTAAGTCTGTAGGTGTACGTACTTTGAATTAACCCCTGAGTCTAATTCTCACACTACCTGGGTGCTGATCCAGCCCATTGTGGTGAGTCAGTACAGGACGGGTGGATGAATATAAGGTGTAGGAGTCGTCAGTGTGAGAGGTGTGATGAGAACTGTGTGAGGACAGGGCTCTGGACAGAATGTGATGTCTCTGGATGGGTAGTGAGGCCTGCCGGGAGAGAACACCCCCTATGGACACAATATGGAAACACAAATGAGGCGTCATGGACATAAATGAAACATCATCCTTGAGAAAGATGTTTCCATTAGGGACATGCTCTAAATAATATAAACTAATGGACATTTATGAAAGTTTGGGGTCAGTAAATTTTTTTTCTTGTATGTAGCAAGGAAGTATTTAATTGATCAAAAAGGACAGTAAAAGCCATTTATTATGTTACAAAAGAGATCAATTTCAAACAAATGCTATTCTTTGGAGCATTCTGTTCATTGGAGAATCTAGAAAAATATGTATAAAGACTTCCACAAAAATATTAAGCAGCACAAATATTTTCAACACTGATAATAATTAGAAATGTTTTTTTTTAGCACCAAATAAACATATTAGAATGTTTGAAGGATCTTGTGACACCGAAGATTGGAGTAATGGCTGCTGAAAATTTAACTTTGGCATAACAGGAATAAATTACATTATACAATGTATTAAAACAAAACCGTTATTTTAAATCCTAATAATATTTGACACTATTACTGTTTTTACTGTATTTTTGATCAAATAAATGCACACTGAATGAGGCTGTGTGAAAAAAAAAATTTTTTTAACCATGCCCAAACTTTTGAATGGCAGTGTAAATATTCATTTATTTTATTATTTATTAAATAAATAATAAAATAAAAAGGTGAAATAAGAACATGACATCTCATCACTTACTCATTCTCATATTGTTCCATGTTATTTTATTTCAACTGTTTTTGTCAATACAATGCATTCCAGTGGGGTCCAAAACAACTGACACCCTCTAACTTTCATTGTATAAAAAAATAAACGGAGTGTTCCACAAAGAAAGTAGGCCACACAGGTTTAAAACGACATGAGGGTGAGTAAATGATGACAGCATCTACATTTTTTTTCTCTTTAACATGAAAGACAAATCCATTTTTTTCTTTCCATACATTAACTTCAAAAACTAAGATGAACCTGGGGAGGCTTTAACATCCTGATAAGATAATGCAGGTGGGAGAAACACCCCAGCACAATGAGTTAAGTGGTTGGGTTTTAATCTGGCTGTTTTGCCTCCATCATGTCTCTTCAGCAGTATTGAGGCAGAAGCTTAGAGCGGAGGCTAATTTCGTGTGAGCAGCAGGATGTTGACGCTGTGACATGACAGAGTGCTGAGTCTGCCGCTACACTCGCTCTCACACACAGAAGAAATATACCAGGCTCATTTCAGGGAAAGAGTTTCTGCTCAGGACCTAGCAATCTAAGGCAGGCTCCCCCTTTCATGGAGGCACAGGGCTCTAAAGCTGATCCGCCTGCCCCCAATATGTTCCTGTTAATCCCATTAGTGCATGTCTGTGTGTGCCTTTATCAATGGACTACATGTCCACATGTCTACAAGAATTTATGAGAACTGCACTACTTTAGTATGCATTATTTTGATATGCATACTGTGGGATATAAAAAGTCAGAGAGTGCATTTAAAATGTGGGATTCAAATTCTATTTTAAGGCTAAAATATAGTTTTAGGATTTTGAAAGATTTAGAACAAATGTTATTTAAAAAATAATGTTCCACTACTTCTAAGTCAACTTGTGCTGCTGTCTTTAAAGCAAAATGGTAATATTTTTCCATTTTAATCTGCGCTCAAATTTGTATGCTGATAATATAATTTAGAATGAAAAAAAATAAAAAATATGGACCATATACTTGTAGTAAATGCTTGTGTAAGTTGAAAAATAAAACAGAATTATTCAGTATACCTGATCTGCGACTAATGACCTCCACGATGGAGGGAGGGAAGAATCCCACACGGTCAGTGCCTCTCTGACAGTCATGGATGTGTCCTTTCCAACGTCCATCCATATGCTGCTCTAAGACCTGGAACAGACCAATAAGATCACAGGATATTCAGCTCTTCGAATGCTTGCACATTTTATAATATTCATAAAAGTCTTCTCTTCAATAGCTATTCAATAGCTATCGAGACTTTTTCATTTATTATTGCGTGGAATAATTTCAATAATCTATGATTTAATTACAGCCCTTTGTGTACCCTACACTATTCAAAGCTGAACGACCTTTGTGTCATCTGGTTTTAAATAACAATCTTCTAACCTTTTTTTGTAACCTCATGGCCTAGCCTGTGATTGTTTCCTCATTTGGCTGCACAATGTGGTAAATTAAGTCAGTTGATTCCACACATGGCAGAGAGGACCTGTGTAGCAATGAAAGTCAATCCATTTGACTGACATGAAATTGTGTTTCAAGCGGGCCTGGAAAAAGACACCAAGAATAAATTTGCGGTTTATGCGTAGCAGCTGTCTGAGTTGTTTTAAGAGTCTATTCACTAAAGGAAACATACAAATTAGGTAATGGTGCAAACACGCACCTCACGTGATTGCAAGCCCAATGTGAAAGAGTAAATAAATAGACATGAAATATTGATTTAGCATGATTATATAACACTAAGTGCTTTTTATTATATTTGATATACTATTATAGTGTTTATAAATATTTTGGATTAGCTTTTAATTTTTTACATAGTTTTTATTTTAGTTTTTTCCCCATGTAATTTTATTAGGTGTTTTGTAATTTGTGTGTGTATGTGTGTGTGTATATATATATATATATATATATATATATATATATATATACAC
>NW_015507471.1:3215-6279 GCF_001515645.1 Sinocyclocheilus grahami | reverse complement strand
GCCACACACGCTTGACACCATCTGAACCAAATAAGTTTATCTTGGTCTCATCAGACCACAGGACATGGTTCCAGTAATCCATGTCCTTAGTCTGCTTGTCTTCAGCAAACTGTTTGCGGGCTTTCTTGTGCATCATCTTCCTTCTGGGACGACAGCCATGCAGACCAATTTGATGCAGTGTGCAGGCTGACCCCCCACCCCTTCAACCTCTGCAGCAATGCTGGCAGCACTCATACGTCTATTTCCCAAACACAACCTCTGGACGCTATGACGCTGAGCACGTGCACTCAACTTCTTTGGTGGACCATGGCGAGGCCTGTTCTGAGTGGAACCTCTCATGTTAAACTGCTGTATGGTCTTGGCCACCGTGCTGCAGCTCAGTTTCAGGATCTTGGCAATCTTCTCATAGCCTACACCATCTTTATGTAGAGCAACAATTATTTTTATATATTAATTTGCCATGAGGTGCCATGTTGAACTTCCAAATTTAACACACCTGCTCCCCATTCACACCTGAGACCTTGTAACACTAAAGAGTCGCATGACACCGGGGAGAGAAATTGGGCCCAATTTGGACATTTTTACTTGTACTCACTTTTGTGGCCAGCGGTTTAGACATTAATGGCTGTGTGTTGAGTTATTTTGAGGGGACAGCAAATTTACAGTTATACAAGCTGTTACACTCACTACTTTAAATTGTAGCAAAGTGTAATTTCTTCAGTGTTGTCACATGAAAAGATATAATAAAATATTTACAAAAATGTGAGGGGTGCACTCACTTCTGTGAGATACTGTATATATACATATATACATATATATATATATATATATACAGTGCACAGCATAAATGAGTACACCCCCTCTGAAACTTAACAAATTCAGCAATTACTCTTTGCTTAGAAGACATTATATGGTTTTTTAGAGATATAATATTTCAGCATGTCTGCTTGATCAGTTACCAACGAAGAATGTTAAAATGATTCAAAATACCATTTTCTTATCAAAGTGATAAAATGTTGTGTTGCAAAAATGAGTACACTCTCCTGAAAGTTACTAAAAAAAAAAGAACGGATGTAAGGTTAAGGCAAGTATTGATCAACAGGTAAGTATACTGTTAAAGTGTTTTCATTTAGTGATGTGTGATTTTTTTGGTTGAAAAAGAGCAGGAGAAACACTGTGAAAGTGTCTCAGAGCCGGCAAAAGCTGTGAAAAGAGTAACACTTTATCTAACAGAGTAAGATGCAGCATGCAGAAGTGACATGCATGGTTGTTTATCCACACCAGAACTACCGACTGTAGCCAAAGCACATTAAACTCATTTAGCTTTTTCCAAGGTCCATATTTACAAAATATAGACTTCTGGGAATCCATACTCTGGTCTCATGAGACCAATTCAATCATTTCGGATCTAACAGCATACAAAATGTTCTGGTGTTGCTAGAGGAGAGGAGTACAGAGAGAAGTGCCTGGTTCCCACAGTGGCATTCAGTGGTAGTAAAGCTCTTCTATAGGGATGTATGAGTGCTGAAGGTGTGAGGGAGTTGTCATGAATTCACACACCACTGTGTGCTGTAATACAAAAACCTGAAACTGAAGATGCTTCCCTCTTCTCATTCCCTGCATTGTTGGGCTTTTTTTTAACATGACAATGAAGATATTCTTTCTCCTGAGTTGAAAATCCTTCAGTGGACATGTATTTCACTCAATCTTAACACTCTTGAACTGCTGTGAGAGATTCTGTAGAGACGAGCTGAGCAACACTCCCCATTAAAGACCAGGGCATTTAAGGAGGTCGTCCTCCAGGAGTTAAACAGCACAGATGTGAAAATTTGTCATGAACTTGTACACTCAGTGTCAAGAAGTGTCAGAGCAGTGAGTTATGGAGGACATATTAAGTTCTAGAATATTACACTTGGTTGAATTAAATCTAGGTTGTACTCAATTCTGCAATCCTTCATTTAAACAAAAATTGGCTAAGTTTTTATTTTACAGATATTAATGGCATGAATTTCTCTGTTTTTATTAAGAATATGTTTAATACATTTTCAACTTTCTATGAATTATATTAGTGATCATTAAGAAAATACATCTTTTATATTTAATCAGAGGGGGTGTACTCATTTATGCTGTGCACTGTATATATGTATATATGTATATACTAGGGGTAGAACAATACATGTATTCGTACCGAACCGTCACGGTACGGACATCTCGGTTCGGTGCATGAGGCCTTACAATGAATACAGGCAATTCACCCCCAATCCAGAAGGGGTAGCCCGCAGGAATGCAACGCTGTTTGATAACCGGCCGCCAGCAGAAGAACAGCGAATGCCATGAGTTGCGAAAACAAAGCCCACTAGACAGTGACCATGTGCTGATTCTGAATGCGTCTCTCACAGACTGACGAAGGAGTATACTTTAAAGGCTTGTGCACTCAACTGTTTGCGAAATGGAGCTTTGTGCTTGTGTATCCTACCTCTCTCATTCGGCACAAATCCAAATATTCCATAATATTTCCATATTTGCGATGTAACGTATCTGAAAGCTAAACTATTATTTATTATGTAAATTATAGACTTTGTACTTCAGTCGCGTTCCAACGGTGACACAGAGGAGGGCGGGCGGGCTGATGTTTGGTTCACTGGTTCACTTTGGTTTATTTTGATAAAGTACCAACTGCGCTGTCAAGTTAGCAATGCTGGAACTGATGGATGTATGTGTGTGTGTGTGTGTGTGTGTGTGTGTGCACTTAAACTGTTTCCTTATACCAGCAGAATCAACTTTAAACACTTATTGTCTTATTAATAATGCATCAATGTATAAAGGTCTGCTTTTATTTGTGTACACTCACGATGAAAACAAAACATTGTGCTTTTGTAAAATAAAGAAAACAAATAGAATGTGGCTTTCTGCCATTTGAGTTTCCTTTATGTGAACAAATTAAGCCTGTCACAAAAATCAACTGAAACTCAGCGTATATAGGCTACATTATGTGACGTGTTTTTTCTCTTGTTTATCTGTAAACTAAATCAAATATATTTCAAGAATGTATTCCTTGTATGTA
>NW_015507471.1:0-3112 GCF_001515645.1 Sinocyclocheilus grahami | reverse complement strand
TAATTTGTACTACTGTCTGTTCAAAATAAATTAAATGAAACCCAGCATAGTAGATTTGTTTTTTTCCCTGTTGTACCGAAATCGTATCGAACCGTGACCCCCGAACCAAGGTACGTACCGAACCGTGACATCCGTGTACAATTCCACCCCTAGTATATGCGTATATATATATATATATATATATATATATATATATATAAATGTATTATTGGTTAATTTTTATTTAATATAAAAAGTAAAATATTTAAATATATTAAAAATATTAAAATACATAAAAAAATATATTAAAATATATATATATATATATATATATATATTTAGCTAAAGATATGAATAGATGTGAATAAAGACAAAATATTTGTTTGTATTTAATATAAAAATGTATAAGAAGAAATCTATTTTTATCAATATAATATTTTAGATAAATTAATTATTTTTTATTTTAGTGTTGATATATATACAATCAAAAAAAATCTAAAATAATATTTTGACTTTTCATATTATATAGTATAACTGTATATAGACGAAATATGTTTTTAATAACCTGTCAAGTTCTAAAACACATCTCAAGACCCCTAAATTCTGCACTATCTGGCTGTTTTTGAACCTTAATTTCTGCTGCATTCTACCTGTGTGTGTGTGTGTGTGTGTGTGAGCGAGCCTTTCCATAAGTACTGTCTTGTTTAAGTGAGCATTTTAAAACTGGACGCTATTGTTTTAGGCAGGATGGTTGGTGCAGTAGAGTTGCCTGGACTTGCTCTCAGTAGAGTTGCACCTGCACCCATTTCCTGACTTAAATGTGATGCATTGCTGATGGATAACAGTGCAGAGTGCTCCCTGTCCCAGGATGTATCACTCCTCACAAGGTACATAGTGTAATGGTTGGCTGCCGCATTCATGGCCTTGGTGAGTCAATCTTCATCAGATCATGCTGTAGAGAATGTGGGTGTGTATCCACGTGCATGTTCGGCCAGCGCTGTGCGTGTCAGCAAATCCCCTTTTGCAGAAGTAGTGCTGCAGGGGAGATTATTTCTCTTTTTGCTTATATTGCATCATTCTAATTGGGTAGAAATGCATATCCCCTCCATCCCCAGTGTGTCTCCTAACTGTAACATGTAGTGCCCTGGCTGTTATTAATGTCTTAACAGACTCCCTAAGTGTGTGCCAAGCGTCTTATCCTCCGAGAGCACAGCAAAGACTGGGATTACCTTCGGCCCATCGGCAAACTCCTAATGCAAATGTTACCTAATCCTCCCTGTAAGAAATAATTAGACTAGTAAACAAACTGCAGCGCTGTATCTGGGCTTTACTCACGGGGAAGGCTCATCTTACCGTTTCACGCTCTCTGCTGACGGAGTGGATTTTACAGTTCTCAGTTCAGTTGTGCACCAGTGAGAATTGAATTGAGAATGCTTTTTAAATTCCTGAATGTGAATTGAATTTGAATGTAAAGACGTATAATTAAAATTAACTGAAATTCAAAGATATTAAAATAACTGTAATTACTATAACTAAAAAGCAAAGTTTGTGGAGACAAACTTTGAAAATTTGCTTGAATATTTGTAGGTCGGATGGGTGGGTGGAAAGACAAATGTATGGACAGATGGATGGATATACTGTAGATGAATGGATGGATTCATGGACAGATGGATAAATGGATGGATGGATGGATAGATACTGTAGGTGGATGGAAAGACAGGATAGACAAATGGATGGGTATATGCTTTGGATGGATGGAAAGACAAATGGTTTAGACTGATGGATATATACTGTAGGTGGGTGGATGGATGGATGGATGAAGAGATAAATAGATTGACAAACAAATTGATATATGCTGTAGATGAATGGATGAATGGAAAGACAAATGGATAGACACTGACGGATATATTCTGTGGATGGATGTATGGAAAGACAAATGGATAGACATGGATACATACTGTAGGTAAATGGATGGTTGGATGGATGGACAGATTGGTGGATGGATATAAAGACAAGAAAGAAAGAAAGAAAGAAAGAAAGAAAGAAAGAAAGAAAGAAAGAAAGAAAGAAAGAAAGAAAGAAAGAAAGAAAGAAAGAAAGAAAGAAAGAAAGAAAGAAAGAAAGAAAGAAAGAAAGAAAGAAAGAAAGAAAGAAAGAAAGAAAGAAAGAAAGAAAGAAAGAAAGAAAGAAAGAAAGAAAGAAAGAAAGAAAGAAAGAAAGAAAGAAAGAAAGAAAGAAAGAAAGAAAGAAAGAAAGAAAGAAAGCCATGAGGAGGAAAAGGAAGAGGGGAAAATGTATGGAAAAGAAAAGGAAAGGAATGGAAAAAGTAAATAAAGAAATACAAAGTAAAGAATGGGAAAGGAAAGGAAAGGAAAGAAGAAAGACAGGTCAGAATGAATAAAGGAGAAAGGGAAATGCCAGGAGAAGGAAAATGAAGAGGGTAAAAAAATGTATGGAAAGGAAAAGGAAAGGAATGGAAAAAGTAAGTAAAACAAAGTAAGGAATGGGAAAGGGAAAGGAAAGGAAAGGAAGAGGATAAAAATATATGGAAAGAAACAGAAAGGAATGGAAAAAGTAAGTAAAGACAAAGTAAGGAATGGGAAAGGGAATAAATGAAAGGGTAAAGGAAAATTGCAAAACAGCAAGAAAGAGGAAGGAAAGGTAAAAAGAAAAATTAAAAGGAAAACAACAGGAGTTTTGGATTTCTGACTCACTTCTAAGGAGTTGTTTGATTTCTTTGCTGGCATGTGAAGTGGTGAACTGGTTCACAATGTCCAGGGCTGTTTGATTGTAGGTGTTGCGGATGTTCACATCAATCCCAGCCTAAGTGTCAGATGATGAAGGGTTGGGTTGATATGTGAGGGTTAGTTCAGGTGAGAAAAAACACTCTGTATACCGGCAGAAATACAAAAAATGATATATCATTGTGTTCTGATATGACAGACTCAAGCACTATACTGTGGGAAAGCCCCCAAAACTGGTTCTACAATTCACAGCATTTTTCCTTGATAATAAATAACATAAGACAAGAAATCAATCAAATTAATCAACACTTCCCAATATTTTGTATCCATCTACTTACATCAAGCAATAATTGTACTACTTCCGTTTTCCCATAGAGGGCAGCCTCGTG
>NW_015507470.1:68216-70273 GCF_001515645.1 Sinocyclocheilus grahami | reverse complement strand
TTGTAGTCGTCCCTCCACTGTTTACTACTTCTTAAACACCTCTCTATTCTCAAAGACAAAAACAATACAGAATCTAATCTGAGACATAAACTAGAAAAAAACTCTCTCTCTCTCTCTCTAATGCCAACCATCACCGCCAAAACTAAACTGAGACTCAAAGACAAAAACAATACAGAATCTAATCTGAGACATAAACTAGAAAAAACTCTCTCTCTCTCTCTCTAATGCCAACCATCAACGCCAAAACTAAACTGAGAAATAAAAAATATGTATTCTCTCTCTCTTGCTCTCTTCATCAACCATCAACCACCCCCCACCCCTGCCTGAGTCCCTTCTTAACCCTTGTGCAGGATGTCCGGGGTCTTAAGAGACAGTAAAATGTGAATTTGCAACGCAATCGTGGAATTTTTCCAAACACGTGTAATATCACTGTATTAATGTTTTAGTAATGTTTTGGGGGTCCTATTGAATTTTTTTTATATATTTGCCTATATTTTTTAATGATTTTGACATGTAGGTTTACTTGAAAATTTTTAAAAATAGTAACTAAAATTGGTTTACTTAAAACATGTTTGTACAATTCACTATAAAGAAGATTTTCAATCGTGGTGATAGCATGAAAAATGTGCCACAGTTTAGTGGAAGACAATCTAAAAAATTAAATCTCAGAATTAAAATAACATGAAATTTCCACTAGATGGCTGCAAAGGACCACTTTTATTGGACCGCTCATTGTATAAGTACATCCTTTCAAAAGCTTTTCGATTACATTTAAGTTTAGAGATTATAAAAGCAATATTGTGTCAATAAAAATACTATATATATACATATTCTTCTTTTTCTTCTTTAAGTATCAGTTTTTGCAATTATACCAGATACATCTGTGTGTGTGAGCATGAGCACACTAACATACTGCCTTATATATATATTTATTTATTATTTGTGTGTGTGTGTGTGTTTTATTTGTGTCTCGTGGCATTTAGATGAGGGGAGCTTTTTTTCTTCTTAATTAACCATTTATTTTGGGTTGTGAAATGACTCTGAACACTGCACAAGGACTAATAATAACTAGATAAACAAGTTTGTCAAGACAATCTTTAAGTTGGCTTGAGAAAGTCGGACCAGAACGTTTGAAAAAGATTGAAAAGTTTAAGAAGTTTAAAAAGTTTTAAGTTTGATGGTTTTCAGTCTGAAATGGTTTGAAGTTTAAAGTAGGTTTAAAAGCTTAACGTTTGAATGTTTTGAAGGCAATATACAGTCTGTCAGAGATAGATAGATAGATAGATAGATAGATAGATAGATAGATAGATAGATAGATGTTCAGCTGCTAGGGAAAGATGGTTATTTTATGGATCACAGTACTTTTTGTGAACAATATAATATCCATTGTGATTGCAAGCAATATAACGGGGTATTGAACTGTATTCCAAAAGCCTTTGTACTGTTGCTTAGAAATACTATAATAATAATTTTTAATGATATCTACCCATCTTTAGAGTTTCTTAGATATAGATTTAATATTGGTTTTCTAAAAATAATATAAATTTAGTCTAATAATGGAAGATGTACATACTCAAGTTGTACTGAATAATTGTGGGTAATTTTTATATTCATAAGTGTAAGTGCCTTAAAACAAAGCCATTGTTTTTTGTTTTTCAAAAGGAATTTTGGATGTATTGTAAATCTGTAAGACTGTTAAAATGTAAATCTGGAAGAAGACTGTTTGGTTTATTGCAGAAATTTAAATGAGTAGAATACCCTATTGTGTAATTCTTTTTCTTTCTTTCTTTTCTCTTTTTAAGTTTTTTTTTCTCATTTGGATTGGTGCTCTGTTCTTGAGGATCTTCTTACGATCTTGTATTGCCTTATTGTATGTGTTTTTTGCAATAATAATAATAATAATAATAAAAAAGAACTAATCAATTCTGTTTCCGGCTCAGACTGCATTGGTTAAGTTTATGGGGCTGTCACGTGATGAAGGAACGACTCAAACCCGAAGACTCGAGAGATGAACTAATCAATTCTGTTTCCGGCTCAGACTGCATTGGTTAAGTTTA
>NW_015507470.1:62470-63181 GCF_001515645.1 Sinocyclocheilus grahami | reverse complement strand
AACAAAATTAAAAATTCAGTTTTTGACATTGGAATACTTTCTGTAAAGATACTTTACTTACTATGATTTTTATAGTATGACAAAATAGTATGATTAATTAAATTATAAGTGTATACGTTGTATTTAAATGATACACTTGACATTTATATCTAATTTATACACAATTGAACATATGAATAAACACACTGATAAAACAAGCATGAACAATGTTCTGGGATTACATAGTGTAACGCTGTGACTTCGGAGAAGGAGATAGAAAGTTTAATTGCAGAGACTCTGAAACATGCGCCGGCGCACATAAATAAAAGTGCTGAGGTATGAAAAGCAGAGAATGTTCTGTAATTAAAAGCCAAACAGAAGCAGTATAAAATAAAAAAACACTGACGGTTATAAATGGCCCAGAACACGTGCACGAACACGTGAAAAACTGTCATAAATAAAGAATTTTTTCATTAAAATATACTGTACACCTGTGAACAATTACACATGAAATTGACAACATGCAGTTTTTAAAAGCACATAGATCTTACCTCTGTAACAATTATAAACTAGAATTTACCGATCATCTACTAAACTCAACATGACCATGCAGTTTGTACCAAACATATGCACTTTGACAATTGATGACGCTTAAGAACTTTATAGAAATGTATTTATCGATATTAAATACAATCAGTATATTATAAACTTACCGCTGATTGTGAGTGTACA
>NW_015507470.1:51130-59348 GCF_001515645.1 Sinocyclocheilus grahami | reverse complement strand
GAACACGTGAAAAACTGTCATAAATAAAGAATGTCTTCATTAAAATATACACCTGTGAAAAATGACACATGAAATTGACAACATGCAGTTTTTAAAAGCACATAGATCTTACCTCTGTAACAATTATAAACTAGAATTTACCGATCATCTACTAAACTCAACATGACCATGCAGTTTGTACCAAACATATGCACTTTGACAATTGATGACGCTTAAGAACTTTATAGAAATGTATTTATCGATATTAAATACAATCAGTATATTATAAACTTACCGCTGATTGTGAGTGTACATCTATGATTTATCGATATAAAATACGATCAGTATATTATAAACGTACCGCTGATTGTGAGTGTACAGTGAATAATCTTCAGATCAGTATCTCCTGCGCAAACCAGTCAGAGATCAATTTGATGCTGCTAAGGGCTTTCAGCCAATTAGAGATATTATACACTATTATTGTGCTATTTTGCCATGCACACAAGACTATTTTGCCATATGAATATATTTTATTAAAAATAAATAAATAAATACTAGTTTGTTTTAAACAATAATTCGGGCTTTAAATACCCCCAACATAAGTGAAACATTTCAAGCTTCTGAAGAAAACCTTTGTTCATTTACACGTTTATAAACCTGTTTTTGTTATTTGTGCTTTCTCTATAGGCCTATCTATAATAAACAAACTGAATTAATCAAATTCGAGTCTTTCATATGTCATTGAAAAGGTCTCTTAAATAGTTTTGGGCAAATGAGGACAAGTTAAATTAGCGACGTCCGCCCATATTGATTAAATAATTAAAATGAGGAACTGGTTACCAACACACGACTATGGATCCACGAGGTCGCCATGACGTTGCCACGACGTCACTGTTACTTACTGGACACGTCACAAAGTTACGTTGCGGTGACGTATACGCACCTTTCACTTTTCTGGTTGCCACAAAACTTTGGTCACCAGATTACGTTGCAGTTATGTAATTTTGTTAGTTGGGTTCCCAGCAAACGGGACGTTCCCCGTCTGCTGTGGTTCGCGGGCGGACGTTTTGAGGACGTCCACTTACGTCCGCATTTGGTCCTCTTTTTGACGTTCACCGGAGGACATTCGTCGGAGCCAGTTTGCGAACGTCCCTGTTTCGTCCCTCATCTGATCTGCCATTTCCATTACAACACTTGAAATATCCAGGCGCCCATGCGTGGGCTTTTATCAATAATATATTGAATTTCCATATGGTAAAAATACACACCGAGACGCCCATATGCGGCAAAAAGGCCTATGTGCGCTAAATTTCGGACCACTTGGTCTAAATCCAAATGTGTTCATTTTGTTGTTTTAGGTTAGAAGACAATGGGAAGAATTGCCATCGGACTAACCACAGCTGACAACCAGAGACGCACACAGACACACGGAAAGAGCACAGCAACTTTACAATTGTTCAATTAAAATAATATATTTTGCTCCATACAACGTGTCTGTTGTCTTTGATTAGCCTAAAAGTAAAATAAAATGACATTCAGAGGACTTAAAGCGAAAGTCCCCTAAACATCCCGAATGGCCGCTGCTCGTCCTGTGAACGTCCCCTTGAATGTCCGGAGGACGTCTTCGCGAAAGTCCGCTCAACGTCAAGGGGACCCTACACACTGACGTCCGGGGGACGTTCGCAGAGGCCATTTAGGGGACATCCTGGGGACCTTTTTTTGTTAGCTTACATGATTGTAAAGCGCTTTGGGTGTACAACAATGCACAATAAAGCGCTATATAAATGCATTATTCATTCATTCATTCACTTAAGCGCAACAAGCTTTAAGCACTTTAAGCTTAACAAACTCAATTTGAGCGCAACACGCGCTTTGGATGTGACTATGAGCGCACAGAAAAGCGCCTCTGGAGGGCGAGAGTCCCGAATGGCTTAAAGGGGTCATATGATGCGATTTTATTTTTTCCTTTCTCTTTGGAGTGTTACAAGCTCTTGGTGCATAAAGAAGATCTGTAAAGTTGCAAAGACTAAAGTCTCAAATCCAAAGAGATATTCTTTATAAAAGTTAAGAGTTAGCCACAGCTACCTAAAACGGCTCGTTCGAACACGCCCCCACATACCTACCTCACTATGTGGGAAGATTTGCATAACGCCGCCCAAATGTTCACGTAAAGAAAGAAGGTGTAACTTTTATTCTCACTGCAGTATTGTTGCCGCTGCCGCCATGTCCTGAAGACGCTGTGTGCTTCATTGTGAAAGCGAAACTACTTTGTTTGGTCTTCCTAGAGGAGAAACTATAATGTACAGTATGTGGAAAATAATGTGTTTTTTTTCAGTTTTCTTTAAACTGCATAAACACATTTCATTACACCAAATACACAAAATAATGTTCTTTTTAGCAACATCATATGACCCCTTTAAAAAGACGTGAAAATAATAAATTTTTGTGATGATGTAACAATGACCGAGTAGGCAAGTGACAATTCTGTCAACTGTACCGAAACACGAGCTAAAGTCTTGTATCGCAGCGTGCAGCAGCTCTAGATGCGCCGATGTGAAGAGAAGGTCAAAGAGAGAAGACGCGGTACAGCTGAATTACTTACGCTGTTTTCAAATGACTTATTTGATCTCATGGTTTCTGTGGATTTATTTACTCATCTAACCTACACGCTCTATTGAATAAATGTGTTGCAGCAATTTCCCTCATTTTAAAGTCAAAATTTGCGGGAATGAGTAATGCGATATATTCATAATCCTGCATCCAAATTCAGGACCTGATTAAACATAATTCTACTATACAGAGAATTGTGAAATAGATCTCCATGACTTTCCCCAAACCTTCTGGTTTTATTTATTTTTCCAAAACTTTTCCAGGCCTGGAAATTGCCGTTTTAAAATTCCATGACTTTTCCAGGTTTTTCGTGACCGTACAAACCCTGAATGTGATGATCGGGTGCGGTTATCTAAATCAGAGAAAAATATAGATGCGGGCGGTTGGCAGTTGGATAATTAATTTGAAGCTGCGGATTCGGGTGACATTTTAACTCATCCGCACATCACTACTGGGCATAGCCTAAGTCTAATGGAGAAATGCATAGAAAAAAACAATAGTAAGATCCAACTCCTCCTTTGCACTAGAAAAACTCAGCGACAGAGGAGACTGGTATAATATATTGTGAAATTCCATGCTGCCAACTGGCTTCAGCTTTGTTTGAATATGGCATGAATACTTTTGCCACATATGTGGTTTGAATCAGATTTAATGTTTGATTTAATGTCTTTTTTTTTTTTTTTTGCTGTCCAGACTTTCTATTAGTTAATATTTTTACCCTATTCACCTGCAGTGTCTCGCCTGAACCCCTTTGCTGTCACCCCCCATTTTCGGCATGGAGACACAAATGACATACCTAAAATAAAAAGGTTGCTGCTCATGAGTCTTTCAGACTAGATACATAATCAACATATGTGCACAAAGCTGACACTTCAAAGTGTACTGTTCAAGAATCAGAATTACTCAGACTGTTATAATAATAGAGATATATTAGCTCAAACATAAAAATGTTTATAAATGTATAAATAAACATGTTGCTGTGGTAAATGCTGTTAGAAATACAAATACAATTAAAATTCCTTTAAAGCCACAAGTCTACTAATGCTTCATTTCAAATTTCAGGACATAATCTCTAAAACTGTGAATTTTATGAAACATTTTGTGGGACCATGTCATGTGTGTTTTTAGAGAAGGCTAATATAAGGCTAATAAAATTGATTTATGGCTCCTGTAAGCTCCACAATTCATGATTCTATTGTTGTCACTCGACGAACCTTTCACACCTCCACCAGGTATGAGACATTATCCTCATTATTCCTTTATCATTATTCTTTTGTTTTATTCAGCCATTAGTAGCCTTTATTTTGGCATTACAAGGTTTACCAAGCCACATCGCTTTAATCCCAGTATACAGTTACCCAACTATAATCAAAAGTCTTTCTATAAAAATACAATAAAACATTTTCTTGCGACCTTACGTGAATTATTATGACAAAATACATAATGAAGAAGAACTGCACCTGTTCTGCAGCTGCATTAGAGCTAACATTAGCATCAAGCTACATAAGACAATTTATGAGATTATTAGTACTTTTACTCACATTAAAACACCATCGAGTGTTTGTAATAACTTCCTTTTGCGATCACATGTGGAATTTGGTCGTTTACTGTTGTTAAAATATGCTATTTATATAGCCTTTTATATCGCTGCACAAATTAGCATTTGAAGAAAATCACATACAAACCATATACTATCGTAATTGTGTGTTTATTATTTGGATATTCCGTGGGTACAGAGGTTTCTCTGTGTTTGCTGTGGTCAGAAATCAACGCGGAAGAGTGAAGGAAGTGCATCACTTCTGTCTGTAATTAAAAACGAATGCATAGCAACTCCAGCCAACATAGTAATGAGGCATTATTAATGAGAACTAAAGCAGAAATAAACCTGTAACTCTGTACTTATTTAACTGCACTTGGAGCAAACGGAGCTTCTTTTTTCATCTCTGGAGAAAAGACCAGCACAGCTGAGCACCATAGTGGGATACCAGCATCCCCTTCAGGCTTTTTAATTAACTTAACCAGCCAGATTACCTTGGTTAACCAGCTCTAACGGCTATAACAAAGCAGCACTCATCAGTACGAAACAACCGTGGATATTCATCTCAGAATTTCTTCTTTCTTGGAAAAAGTGCAATCCCTGCCCAGCTTCAGGTTGTCATGCTGGTTTCTGGAGCATGACGGCTGGTCGACCAGCTAGTATCTAGCTTAGACCAGCAAGAAACTAGTCATCGTGTTCCAGTCACAGTTAGCATTTTTCCAGCAGGGATTTACAGGGAATGTCATATAAACATGGTGGTACTTCAGGAAAATGTACAAAGCTAAACGGTAAAAAGGACAAACATGCACTTTTAATCACATAAAATGCATCAATAAGTCAATGTTCCTACATTGGTTGAAAAATAAATGTTTATGTTTGCAAAGATAGATGTGTAAATGTTCATGTACCTGCAGAACAAAATCTTGGTACTCACGAGACTAGCATATTCTCACCGGACCTTTACGATGCGTCCTACATCAACCGCATTTAACAAGACTGCATTTTTATGCATTTAACATAAATGCATGAAATCAAACATTATGTATTCAGGTCACTGGACAGAGTAATGCATTGTGAATCTGTAAGAAAAAGCAGTATTCAATGCATTTTACATATTTCATGTATTTAAGGATTCATTTAACAAAATGCATGTTTATGCATTCAACACAAAAGCATACAATCAAACAATTAAAACAATCAAACATAATTATGCAATCAGACAGAGGTCATGAGACATAGTAATGCAATGGGAATCTCTGAGAAAAAGCTATATTTCAATGCATTTGAACACATTTTACAATTTAAATAGTTTTTATGAATTTATCTTAACATTTAACGTAAATACTTAATATTGAAATGATGCAATTAGATGATCAGGCAGAGTAATGCATTGGGAATCTCTGAGAAAAAGCAAGATTTTAACACATTTTAACACACTTTACTGTATGCGTTTTATGCATTTACCACAAATGCATACAATCAAACATGCAATGAGGGCAACGGCCAGAGAAATGCATTTGGAAATCTCTGAGAAAAAGCAATATTTTAACCTCAAATAAGCGAAAATGAGAAAAGGCACGAGCATCACATAAAATATGAGCCCCACAATAATAATAATAGTAAGATCGATTATGATCCCTCGAGCATTAAATGTCCACACACAGCCCCTCATTGTCAGGATAGCAGGCAGCTTGGAGGATTGTTTTACACCTCTTTAAACAGAATTCCATAAGGACGAATTGACTTCTCCACAATCTCTCCCTCTTTATCAGGTGGGGTTCCTGCAGGAATCTCAATCAGCCAATACTCCTTTCTGGCACACACTTTTCTCATTTTTGGATTGATTCTGTTCTGCAGAAGCACATCATAGATTTTTCCAGTCTCTTTACATGTAACCTTGTGGGTGTAAGCAGCAGCCTCCTTTATGTCATACGTCGAATAGATTCCTCTGCCGTACACTTGTCTAGAGCCTGGTATATAATGAGACTCAATGATGGCTTTGGCACTGTTCATGCTGGTTCCATGATAAGAGACGGGCCACTCGCCATCCACTGAGTAACTCCTCCATCCATTTGTGCCCAACCAGGCATTTCCATCTGGATACTTATCCAGGACCTTGATGGCAATACGTTTCCACCCACAGGGGCGTGTATACAGCTCATTTCCACGCTTACACGTCGCGTCATCCTTTAAATCCGTGAAATCATAATCAAACCTTGGGTCTAGAAATTTGTCAATGTCCACAAACAACTCATCACAAAAACAACATAACGAGTTTGTTTCATCAAAAGCTTGCTTTGAAACAAAGGTAGTTGCCATAAAATTAAATATATGGAGTTCATTATCATCCTTTGTTTCCTCTGTCAAATGCTTGACAGTAGCACCAGTGAAGGTGGAGAGAGCCTGAAGAACAACATTGCTGTGTACCAGGGACATTCTTGATGTGATTTTGCCTCGATGATAAGAAATAAGAAACCTCTACTCAGTCAGCTATTTATACAGCATTCAAATGTGATGAAATTAAGTTGTTTGTGTGTAATTCCAGGCTGGTGGACCAGGGAGGCTAAAATCAATATTTACCAGTCAATAGTTACTCTGGCAAAGAGGGCAAATCTGTAAAGAGCACAAGAGATTGTTAATGTTTTAGTAGTTTATCCCATTTCAGTTAAAACCATGACCACTTGAAGTGGAATATAATTAAGAATACGCCATTTTAAAATATTCCCTAGGCCTCTTTGAAACTAATAGCCAAATCAATATTACCATGTACACTGCACATTTTACTACAATGTGGCCACTATTTTTATAAAACGAGGGAACAAATTCTTAGTTCTGAGAAAATACCGCTCCTCTCGGAACGTGATTTCAACTATGGGGGGCAGAGGCATCATGCCCATTCAGACAGAGGGGGGCACGTGCCCTCTCAGATTTTTGAGCCAAGTGGATTTTGAATGCAGCTTCCAAAAGACAAAAAAAATTTGCAGAATAATATTTTTTTATATATTTATATTACTCTGCTGTAAAAGTACTTTTCAGGTGTCTACTTTATCAGAGTGTTTTTCTTTAGAAAACGTTACTTCACAACATTCCAAAGCATAATATTGCACTTCGTACTGCACTACGTTTCATATTAAATATCATTTAATACTTAATTACATTAGAAATCTATTACTTTCTTACTTTTACTCAAGTAAAAGTAATTCAAAGATGTACTTGAGTACAAGAAAGTACTACATTTTTAATGTTCTTAAGCAGGGTTTGAAATGAACACCCGCCAACCCGCCAACCCGCCAAATGCGGGTAAAAATCAGCTGTGGCGGGTAACGCTGTCAAATCACTAGCCAGTTTGGCGGGTTACTTTTCGTAAGTTATGTTCACTCATTCATTTTTTTGGGAAGTTCATGCAAGCCAAATCTGCGCAGGTTTAGCGCAAATACTGAACTCTTGAGACATGACATTATCGAGTATATTGCAAAAACCAAACAAAACACACCTAAGTTACAAAGTGCACGCATACGCGACGTGATGAAGTCTGGTTAGACTAAAGCCCTATTCGCACGGGATTAGTATTACCTGGTGACCTCCAGTCATTTGTAATAATTGCGGAGGTTTTCTGTGATCTTAATCCCGTGCGAATCGGCCATGTCTGTAATTTGTAAAGTAAAAATTCCCCCGCAAATGACCTACCATATTTCGCCGAACACTAAGGTCCTGTGATAATATTAGTCCCGTGTGAATCGACATCTCTGTGATTCGGCCAGCATTTGGAGGGTCGCATATAATTTTTCGAGGTTTTTGTTTGCTGTGCGCCTTTTTATCCATCTTCCTCGAAGAATGGAGCTGCGTTGGAGTGTTTGATAGTATTTTGGGTGCCGTCATCATATCGCTACACCATACAATTTGCAGAAAGAGAAAGCTGAAAAGGTTTTGAGGTTAATGTGTTACAAATAAATCAAGCATAAAGCTTGAGATATTATTTTAACCTGGTGAAATGTAAATGACACAGCGCATGAAACTATATTAAATTCTTTTTTTTAAATCCCTCTGGACCATAGAACGGGACTCTCAAAGCCTTGACATCCGGGTATCCGG
>NW_015507470.1:50702-51091 GCF_001515645.1 Sinocyclocheilus grahami | reverse complement strand
ACCACATGAAATTCAGATGTGGGGGGGTAATTTCAAAATCACACAAGGTCCCCAGATAATACTAATCCCGTGCGAATAGGGCTTAACTTTGAAAGAATGCACTCTAAATGTGCACAGCACATTGCATGATTCAGTCTGTTAATATGCATTACGAATGATCACATAATTCAAGATAAGGGGGTTGGAAAATATATATATTTATATCAGTTCATATAGTTAATATCACACGAAGAGTGCCGTTTAAAAAAAAATAAATCAGCATGGTTACAAATGTGATATTGATTTTATACAACAGTTCAATAAACAATATAAACAATTAATATCAAGAGACTTATGTTTTAGACACCATATTGGCCGGTTTTGCGTTATTTCGCCAACAGAAAACATTC
>NW_015507470.1:32632-49803 GCF_001515645.1 Sinocyclocheilus grahami | reverse complement strand
TAGTCTGGTTAGACTAACTTTGTGCTGTGCGCATTTAGAGTGCATTCTTTCATTGCATGATTCAGTCTGTTAATATGCATTACGAATGATCACATAATTCAAGATAAGGGGGTTGGAAAATATATATATTTATATCAGTTCATATAGTTAATATCACACGAAGAGTGCCGTTTAAAAAAAAATAAATCAGCATGGTTACAAATGTGATATTGATTTTATACAACAGTTCAATAAACAATATAAACAATTAATATCAAGAGACTTATGTTTTAGACACCATATTGGCCGGTTTTGCGTTATTTCGCCAACAGAAAACATTCAAAACACTGCTCTGTTTTGCATCTCTGAGCAAAATCAACCGTTTAAATGATTCGGTTCATTCGCAATGACTCACTTAACAGTGACTTGCTGCCACTTACTGGCGGATTTAATTAATATAATTTATATTAAAATAATTTAAATATCACTATTCAACATTTCATGTTTAAAATATCAAAACATTATTTATTCATTTGCAACTGCAGGTTAAAGCATCCCATGTCCTTCTAAGCTGCATTAACATGTGTAAATGCATCTAAATGCCACTTCATATGCTACTTCTGCAAAGATTAATTTTATTGATACTGATTTCATTTGTTTAGTAACAGCCTAAATGTAGTATTGTTATAATTGCCTGATTAAATGTAAGAATTTGACTCAAAAGATGATGCACACTTTTAGTAAAAATGGATTTATAAAGGTAAAAATGCCCATAATAGGTAAAAATGAATCTAAACTTATTGGAAAAGATTAATTTCTATCACTGCTGTGAACTGACCACACAGAATATGAAGAATATCAAAAACTTTAGGAGTCAGCTGTCCACGGTATCCTTAAGATATCAGCACAATAACACACTCAGCAAAATATAGTCTAATTATCTTTATCAATAAAATCCCAGAAAATATTGAGATATTATTTTTTCTCAATATCGCACACCATTAGTACCGACACAAAATTATTTGCAACAGTCGCTTTGTCATGTAGACAGCCTCAAGCTGTTGGTTTATTTCGGGGTTTTTTGGCTGGTAGAAGTTATGAATGGCCGGTAACTTAAAAATTTAGTAGCCAAATCGGCTGGTGAGTAAAAAAGTTAATTTCAATCCCTGTGCTTAAGTATTAAAGGTAAAACAAACAACAACTTTTATTTATGAAATGAAGTGCAGTAAAAAGTATGACATTATGCTTTGGAATGTAGTGAAATAAAAGTTTTCCAAAGAAAAACACTACAGATACTTTTTAAATTTACTTGAGTAAAGTAAAAATACGTCACTACTGTCCGCCTCTGTTTATGTTCAGTGCGGCACATCACCAGCTGCAAAAATTCAAACCTGTGTTCGCACTTTGGCTGGTGCTGAGCCAGAGACAGTCGCTTTTTTACAGCGCTGCACATTATATAACCAATCACACACGATTCTGTTGAGCTTATGAATTCAATGGCCAATCCGAGGGGTTCAGATGAGTCATCGCTGTTTTGTTCAGTGCGAGCGCTCGCTGACTGAATTCTACTCTCTGGCAAATTAATTCTCTCATCAGAAACAACAAGTGCAGATGTGTGTATGAATGTAAGTAAGAGATTCATATCATAGTGTAAACAGCTTCAGTGATTATAATGGAAGATTATGAACTCTGGCTAGAATGAAATCAGTGATAATGCAAATATTCTTTGCTCTCTATCTGTACAATGAAAGTGTTATAATTAGTAACTTGCAAAGTTTTTATTAAATTCACATTAAATACAAAGTCGTATTAAAAATATTTTAAGACATGACACCCATGTCTGGTACAAGTAAAAATATGGGTTCCCTTTCATGGGAACTTCGAACTGCGTCCTCTAGGGGTCGCTATGGGGGGATCCCTACTCAGGGAACCATGGTTACATAAGCAACCTGAGACGTTTTATGCATAGTTACCCAGTTAACAATTTTTGGTTCCCAGAACGTTCCCTGTTGGTTAGCCAGAAAAGTTTTCTTAACGTATATAGAACGTTCCCTTTAGGTTTGGGGTCTGCAACCTTCAACCTCAAAAGAGCCATTTTGGCCCCTATCTGACCAAAAAAATTCACATGGAGCCACAAAACCTATTTGATCCACAAAATAAAGATAACACAGCATATAAGTTTTATATCCCTGCAATATATAAAATAACTATAGTTTGTTGCATTAATGAAACCATAGAACTTACAAAAAGAAAACTATTGACATTTTATTGCTGTTTAAAACAAAGGAAAACAACAAACTCTTATGAACATTAGTAAAACAAAAACACTGGCATGTGTGTAGGGTTACTTTCAAACAAAATACATAATGCAGGGCTGATTGAGTCCTTCCCTTATTTGTAGAAAATTAAATAAAGAGCAGCTCACTTTACAAATAATAAAAAAAACATATAGCTGCTGCTTCATTAATTAACGTATTAACATAAAAATTTCCCAGTTTATGTTTCATTATGACTGAAGTTTATTTCAGTGTGCCGTCGTCATCTTTTTTCTCAGTCAGGTACAGCATCAACCAACGAGCCTGAACATAAAACATAACTACATTAGTTCAGGGTAAAATATACAAATATATATTCGCAAAATAATAGCATATTAAATGATATAGCTTTCTCACCTGATTAATGTGATTTTTGTTGTTGAACATCACTGCAGATCTTATCTATATCAGGGCTGTAAGACGTGACTTTGATCTTCACACAGGATTGCAAGCCGTCATCCATGAGGCGCGAGCGGTGTTTGCTTTTTATGTAATTCATGCTGGAAAAAAGCTTCTCGCATAAGTATGTGGATCCAAAGATCGACAGGACTCCAAATGCATACTTTTTCATGTTCATATAATTGTCGGGAATGGCATTCCATGTTTCAAACACAAGTTTGTCGGGTTTTGGGAGGTTTTCAATATTGCTCCATTTGTGATTCTGAGCAAGACTGGCCTTCTGACGAGCAACATCCTCAAGATCAACAGTCAGGCTTTTGAACTTAGACACCCATACATCTTTATCAGCTATGTAAGCCAGTTCAGTTTCAAGATCAGGTTGACTTACGTCTGTAAATGCAGCCATGTTCAACAGGGATGGATCGATGTTCAAGGGAGTGACAGGGAAGGCTAATGTGTTTTTTTCCTCTCTGAACTCACAGAATCTTTCCCCAAATGCAGTTTGTATTGCGATGATTGCACGATGTAAATAGCCATAATTAATCTGACTGCGTGCCTCTTTGAACTCTCTTAAAGAGGGAAAGTGAGAAAGCGTACCTCTCTGTACATCTCTGGCAAACACTGTCATCGTGCGCTCAAACGCCAAAACCTCCTCCAGCATCTGAAGGGCTGTGCTTCCTTTTCCCTGAAGACCTTTATTCAGCGTGTTAAGGTGCGCTGTCATATTTACCATGAAGTACAGCTTTTCTACACTGCAAATATGTCAGAGTTAAATTCCATGTCAGAGTAAAGTGTTGACGTTATAGAGTTAGATTTTGAGAAATTAACACTATCAGAGATAGAAGCTGATTTGATTCGGTGTAAAATCACAGTGTTACAGGTAACCAAAAACACTGGCATGTGTGTAGGGTTACTTTCAAACTAAATAAATAATGCAGGGCTGATTGAGTCCTTCCCTTATTTGTAGAAAATTAAATAAAGAGCAGCTCACTTTACAAATAATAAAAAAAACATATAGCTGCTGCTTCATTAATTAACGTATTAACATAAAAATTTCCCAGTTTATGTTTCATTATGACTGAAGTTTATTTCAGTGTGCCGTCGTCATCTTTTTTCTCAGTCAGGTACAGCATCAACCAACGAGCCTGAACATAAAACATAACTACATTAGTTCAGGGTAAAATATACAAATATATATTCGCAAAATAATAGCATATTAAATGATATAGCTTTCTCACCTGATTAATGTGATTTTTGTTGTTGAACATCACTGCAGATCTTATCTATATCAGGGCTGTAAGACGTGACTTTGATCTTCACACAGGATTGCAAGCTGTCATCCATGAGGCGCGAGCGGTGTTTGCTTTTTATGTAATTCATGCTGGAAAAAAGCTGCTAGCATAAGTATGTGGATCCAAAGATCAAAAGAAGGCTCTAGATACGGCTTTCGATGCGACTAGCTCAGGGAGTCCTGTACATAGTTCGGTTCCGGTAACAGAGCCTCCGCAGCAGGGCAACTGGGTGACTATGAGGCGGCATAGTCGTGGGTCAAAACACCGCTCTTCCGTTCCGATCAAAACATTAAACAGGTTCTCCCCACTCAGTGACGCACCCGCTGAGAAACCTGATCAAAGTGCTCTAGTTATTGGCGATTCTATTGTACGGAACGTGAAAATAGAGACACCAGCCACCATAGTCCAATGTTTACCGGGAGCCAGAGCGCCTGACATCTTGGCAAATTTAAAAGTGCTGGCTAATGCTAAACGTAAATACAGTAAGATTGTTATTCACGCCGGCGCTAATGATGTTCGACTTCGACCAGTCGGAGATCACTAAAAATTTCGTCTGGTCAGAGGAGAACTGGCCCCCCGACTGAGCCTGGTTTCTCCCAAGGTTTTTTCTCCATTCTGTCACCGATGGAGTTTTGGTTCCTTGCCGCTGTCGCCTCTGGCTTGCTTAGTTGGGGACACTTCATTTCCAGCGATATCGTTGACTTGATTGCAAATGATTGCAAAGATACTACTTAAACTGAACTGAGCTGGATGATGACATCACTGTATTCAATGACGAACTGCCTTTAACTGAAAAATTTGTGTTTACTATTGTCATTTTTGCATTATTGACACACTATTTTCCTAATTAATGCTGTTCAGTTGCTTTGACACAATCTGTATTGTTAAAAGCGCTATATAAATAAAGGTGACTTGACTTGACTTGACAGAATGCAGTGAAACGTCAGCAGCTTTCTTTCTAGCGATCTCTGAAGTAAAGTCACAAACCACTTCTGTCCTCCTCTCATGCTCGGTGCTCCATCAGTAGCCACTGATACCATGTAGGTAGTGTTTATTTCTTTTGATTTTAAGCAATCCAGCACAGCCTGACATGTGTCCTCCCCCCGTGTTTGGCCTTTTAGCGGTATCAGCTCAATGATTTCTTCCTGTGGCCCAGCAGCGTTCACGTATCTGCAGAACAGCACTATTTGTTCAATATCATTTACATCTTTTGACGCATCACAGGCGATTGAGTATGCTGGAGCCGAATTAATGTCCCTAATTTGCTGACTGGTGATGTTTGCTGCCATTTTTATGGTTCTTTCCTTGACAGTTTTTGCGGAGAGAGGCATATCTCTAATTTTCTGAACAATTTCATTTTTGTTTTTGAAGTCCAAGAATAGACGCTCTGATATTTTTATGAACGATTCTTTGATATATTCACCGTCTGTGAATGGCTTTCCACGCCTGACAATCTCCTGAGAAGCCACAAAACTAGCAGCAGTAGTTAAGTTTGTAGACTTGATCCATTTATTGAAAGTATGTTTGCTCTGCTCAGCTTTCCGCAGCAGTTCCGAAATTACTCTTTTTCATTCGTCTCCAGCTTTGTACTTTTCGGCAAATGCCGTGTGTTTGTTCTGGAAATGTCTTTCCACATTAGATTTTTTGTTGTTTGCTAATTTTACAGGTAAGCCAGCATCGTCAGCATTGAAGGCAAATAAATCTGTCCATCAATAATTAAATGCTCTATTGTCTTCCAAAACTTTCCTTTTTTTAGATTTATCCATAGTTAGCTTACTGGGGATCAGAATTATTCACCGGGCATTGCGACGACACGCGACGCATTTAGGATGATGCCATTTTTGATCGACAAAATATTAAAACACATTTTATTTTAATGTAACTAATGTAATCCCCCCCCCCCACACACATACACAAGCTTCAGGGAGCCACTGCAGAGGCATGAAAGAGCCACATGTGGCTCTGGAGCCACGGGTTGCTGACCCCTGGGTTAGGGGAACATTCTGGGAACCTTCTAGGACCATGATTTGATCACTCTGCTTTAATCAGTCTGCCTAAAAAGATTTTAGAAGTTTTTCCAATTTGCCTGCGGTCTGGACATAGCCTAAGTCTACTGGAGAAATACATAGAAAAACAATAGTAAGATCAATCATGATCCTTCAAGCAGTAAGTGCTCATACACAGCCCCTCATTGTCAATATAGCAGGCAGCAGGGAGGATTGTTTTACACCTCTTTAAACAGAATTCCACAAGGACGAATTGTCAATTTGTCAATTAACAATTTTTGGTTCCCAGGACATTCTGGGTCATCCCTTTAGGTTAGGGGAACGTTCCGGGAAACTTCTAGGAAAGTTCTGGGTTCCCATAAAGTTCACTGAAGGTTCCCAAAACGTTCTCCTAACATCTTTACTCCGATATACCCTGCTGTACGTCAGTAATCATCCAGCACTCCTGCATTCCATAGATTAAGCACCATGGAAGAATGGACCTCAATAATCAGTACTACAAACCATGGCTCTCATTATCAACATTGCGTAGAAAAGGTTCTATATTTTGTCTTACGAATGAAATTTAGAATGTGCCTAAGTACAAGAAAATCCGTATTTATCAAACGTGCGCACGCAGTTCTTACGCACATGAGTAAGCAATCATTGTTGATAAATCCCACATATGCGTAAGTAACATGCCCGTTCACGTTCATGATCATTTGCATTCGGAAATCTGTTTAAAACCAGACAAATGATAAATTGAGTGTTTTATAATTAAAGAAAACACAGGACATATGTGGATTGCTTAATGCATACTGTGACACTCTTAAATGCTTTTTATGTGTAGTGTCGCTATTCTACCACTAGATTCTCTGCGTAAGCATGCTCAGAGGTGTGCTTATATTTACACATATTTCTATGTATAAGTACAAGTTGGTAGATCCCACACTTTCCGTGAAACTGTTCTTACGCACTCATTACGCACACATCTGTGCATACGCACTGTTGATAAATGAGGCCCCAGGTCTTGTTTTAAATTATTGTTTAATCATTAAAGATAATCAGAGCACATTTAACCATCATAAGGAGCATTAAATGAGATTGAATTATCCATTAATATGTAAGATTTCAACTTGTATCACTGTACCATATAATAACCCAGATTTAAAGTTTCTTAAGCACCAAATAACAATGACTTCAACACAATATTGGGTTTTAAAATTTAAAATAAAATTTTTACAGACATTAAAAATTTATAATATTTATTTGACTTTAACTAGGATATCATTATATTCATTTCTTACCACTTAATTAGCGATGATGTGCTTCTCTTTTCTGGTCAGTAAACAAAAACTTCTCGGTTAACATCATCTTCAATTAGAAGTGTCAATAAACTAATGTTAGCCAGTCAGTTAAACGAAAATGACCTTAACATTTTTAATTAAGTGCGTGCCTGTCTTTCTGTGGAAGACAGGAGAAAGCGCATGCTGGAGAAGAGCGCACAGATCAGAGGCGCAGAAAAAAGAAAGATACAAACAAACCCAGGTGTTTATGATATGCTTTTTAAGACTATGCTTAACCTTGGCTTAATTTCAGCTATAAAACTGGATTTATATTATTATTATTATAATGCGATTTGACTAATGTCTACACTTTCCTAAAAGCTTATTTCAGATATGAAATTCTGTAAAAATAGTTAGAATCATATTTCAGCATTAGAATAATCACTCAGAAAACGGAAACATTCTGTGTTTATTGGGTAATAGATTACACTAACAGGGCTACTTTGCCCATCGCCCATTATAGTTCAACTAACACAATCTATAAAGGTACAAAATGCATGCATTTACTTATATTTAATAATCAAGATATTTCATGATAACACGCAATTTCAGCCACTGTGGAGATGATGAGTCAGTGTCATCGACTTCATCACTGCAGCCGAATATACAGAAAACACTGGTTTATCAATTAATTTTTATAATGTTAAGGCAGTCTTCTCGCTGACACATTCATAATCATTACTTCTACGGTGCGCTGTGGCAAGCTTTATGCATGCGCTTGAGCGCTGATAGGCTATAGGCAATTAAAGGCTCATTAAATTATATGGTTATTAATGTAACGTGCGACTAGTCGACTAATCACTTAAAATGAACGACTACTAGTCGACCAGAAAAATCTTTAGTTGAGGGCAGCCGACCAACAATATAGGGTCGTTTTAAATGACGTCACACGCATGTTGTTACGATCTCCAGCTGGAGTGCCCATGAACTCCACCAGAGGGCACTCCAGCCCTGACGCTTGCCACTCTCACAGACTACATTTCCCATAATCCTTTGCTGGACTCATCATAACATATTGCATTCATCAGTCTCACCCTATTTATAGCCTGGTTATCCATTCATTCATTGCTCAGTATTGTCTAGTCCAGTGTTTCCCAACCGGGGTGCCATCTGTTGAGAGCAGGGGTGCCGTGTAAAAAATAATTTTTTAATATTTTTAAATTGCTAAAATGTTCAGAAAAGCATCTATTATATAATGTCCATTTCTGATGTCGCCAATCATTAGAGATGCACCGAAATTTCGGCTGCCGAAAATTTGTTCACCGCCCAGGTTTCACTTTCACGTGGTGTGACGCTCTGCGTATTATCCCACTCTATGCGTGTGCGCTCCGCTCAGTCGCTCCACTCGTATACCGTTCATGGGCTGCGTTCTAGTCCATTTTTTTATGCCCTTCACTCACAAACTTCCCTCCGTCTCATTTACTCGGATGTACGTCATTGATTACGTTGCACGAGTGCCCACTACTGGCGGAACCCTTGGAATGGTCTGAACTGGAACAACCTAAGCACTTGATCACTTAGAATCTGCTATGGAGTTGGTTTGTTGTTTATATGTTTTCCCTTACGAATTTGTTTGGTGCAGCATTCTATATGTATATAGCTATGCTTGGGCTGTTATAAATGTTAAAAAAAAAGAATTCATATGTTATAAAGTTGTTTGGGGTGGGGATCAATTAAACGTGATCTGCAATGACGTCACAGTCGTGTTGCATTGTGGTCTATGGAGCGGCCTGAAGTGTGCATATGAAGCAGACTCGCTCCCTCGGTCCAAATCGAGGGGTCGAGGTTATGTCCATGTAAATTCGCGAGTGCGTGTCTAAAAGTGAACTGCGTAGCCATGCTCATCGGAACAGCAAAGTCCACTCAAAAATTGAGCCGACAGGTAACATCGATGTAGTACAGTATTGTTTCTGTCTGCAATAACCCTACTGTGTTGTAACATGGTGTGGTATTATGGGCAACTTTATAATGGTAATTAAATAATGTTTACATATGTATAAAAGCCTACATTAAAATCTTTCATATAAATTGGTCTCTTCATTAGAAATTAGCCTACTGATTGCCACCATTGATGGACACAATTTTTTAATAATATTAAAAATATCTGTATGACATTATATTCTGCAGTTCTTCCCTGTTGTACCGAATAGCTACACTTTTAAAATGATCATATCGAAGTTAGAAATTCAAATATTGTGACAAAATTAATTTTGTAGGGTGCCATAAGTTTGTTAAAATTTCCAAAGGGTGCCGCGACTAAAAAAAGGTTGGGAAACACTGGTCTAGTCAGTAGCGGTCCCTAGTTCCCGTGTTTTCCTTGTTGCCTTGCCTTGTTTTTGACTCCGAACTTTTTCTGGTTTTTAATTGTTTTGCTGCCTGCCCTGACCCTTCGCCTGTTTTATTGGATTATACCTGTTTGCTGCTAATTGACTCTGCCTGTTTTGACCACTCTTTAAATAAAGCCTGCATTTGGATCCTCAACTCCGTCGTCATGACTCCCACGTTACACATGTGGTGGAGTAATAACTTCCTGTAATGAATTAATTTGAGATCTCTGAGATGCTGCTATATTTAACATGGCACTTGATGACTAATTTATTATTTTTTTGTTCCCTGTCAATTTACTTTATTTGATGTTTGATTCATTGTGGGTTTCCTCTTATGTCATACTCATTAAAGTAGGAGTTCCCTTAAGGCCCTTTCACACTGAATGCGAAAATTCGGCACAAATGTTCAGCGGAATGATACTTTTGAATCAAAACAATAGATCCCTATGGAGCTGTTCACACCAGGCGTGATCATTTGTGGTGCGAAAAAGCTTTTTTCAACCTGGGTCGTTCCCATTCTTGTAAGCATTACAGATATTTTGTGTTTCTGGTGAAGAAATCTTCATTTAATGCTGTATATTGAGCAGCTACAATGTTAAAGCCACATATGAGGAAAAATGCATTGTTGGTCGGCACGACCTAGCGTGGAGCCGTGAATTAGCAGAAGTTGGTCAGTCGTTTAGCGCTCAGTGTGAAAGAACTGTTTGTCTGCGATTTGCCTCGCTTTTTCACATCACGCTCATTGTGAAACGGCATTTATGCACTGTAGGATATCAGACCGAATCAGACAATCTAAGATTTGGTCAAAACATGGTTGAAACATGAGGAGCCGAATTCCACAGAGGCCCAAGACAACAGAATGTTCATAAATCACATCCTAGCACTAGCCAATCTGAAGCAAGCCTAGCCAACTCTTTCACAGAACAGCTTTCATCATTAACACAAAAGGAACACACTGATCATAACAACTCAGGAAGGAGATTGTCAATTTTAGGGCAAGTAATCAAGATTCACTCACAGAAAATAATGTATTTGAATTTTAAAGACGTGGCGCGATGCAACACTGCTCTTCTCGTCCGGTGTGTGACCGCCTTAAACACAGTTTTTTTTCAATTTTTTTTTAACTCTGTTCCTGAGCATTATAACCCCAATTAGCTATTGTGTGCTGCGCATCTTACTGAGGACAGCTTCCACAATAGTACAGTGCCTGCCGGGCTTTTTTTTTAAAGGGGTCCTATTATGCTTTTTCACTTTTTTAATTTTAGTCAGTGTGTAGTGTGTATGTTTGGGCATAAATTCTCGTCCGGTGTGCGACCTCCTGAAATGCTGTTTTTTTTTCACCTTCGAAAGCGGATGATGTCAGGAAACAGTGGGTGCAGTTTATTTTTTAACTCTGTTCCTGAGCATTATAACCCCAATTAGCTATTGTGTGCTGCGCATCTTACTGAGGACAGCTTCCACAATAGTACAGTGCCTGCCGGGCTTGCCCAAAAAGTTTTGTTGAAAGACGGAGCAAGGGGCGTGGCAGTACTGAAACAGCGTCTAAGCTGTTCGTCAATCACAACGCACTGGGACAGCTAACCAATCACAACACATTTTGTTTTTCGGAAGTCGGACCTTCATCAAAGCCGGAACTAATCGAGCCGTTTGTGGCAGGCTGGGGAGAAAGGGATTGTAATCATGTAAATTATGTGAAAAATAATGCGTTTTTCGAACCACCAAGCATGAGAGCATGTTCTAGAACACCCCCAAAACAAAATCAAGACTTTGTAAAAGAGCATAATAGGACCCCTTTAAGTCCTGTAAGTTGCGAGGTGGGGCCTCCATGGATCGGACTTGTTTGTTCAGCACCAAGGTTATTTTTGTAAACGAAAACTGAAACTAAGACTAAAACTTTATTGGTCAAAAAACATTTTCGTAAACTGAAATAAAATTTAAATTTCAAAATAAATGAAAAACTAAAACTAAACGAAACTAACAAAAGTAACTAAAAAAATTATTAAAATAAAATAATTAGCAAAAATCAATAATCGTGTTCGTGATTTAACAAGCTCTCATTCTGTGCCAGAAAATCTGACCTGTGGTTGTTTAGGGAAATACCTGTAGATGGAGCTTCATGCACGTGAGCCGAGTCCTAAGCGGCTATTCTATTCACAGAGAATGCCTTTTTGCATTTAAAAAACAAGACGCGGGAAATGTAATCATAAACAGCTATAAAATATGAAATGGCAACTAATAATAATGCACACCCTATAGCGCACGGACGTTTAAAAGCGTGCTTGACTTGCGAGAACAACATGAGAGTGAGTTAACAATTTTTTTTTTGGATGAGCTGACTTTAGTGAATAGTCATTTTGTCATGCTTTATGATTACTATGGCAACGTGCGTCCATGACACGAGCACCGCCTTGACTGTACAAAACACATCCAAAATGAGAGAAAGCGGCAGCGCGGCGTTTTCACCGCTTGTGTCTTGTGTAAAAGGGGCTTTATGGGATTGATAGCGTTGCTCATCTGAAGCATGTGTGCGCTGGAGCGGCTCGTCAAAGCAAAGTGCAAACATAATTTAAATCACCATATCGCATGTAGTTTTGAGTAGTATTAATTTACAAAGCATTTTAGATTGTTTCTTCTTATTGTGTAGCCTATGTTCATAGAGGGAGACACGGGACATACAGTAGTGTGCACCGGTGGCTCGTCTGTGCAAAAGATCCAACAAATGAATGCATTGAAAACACAGATGGACAAAAATAAAGTTTACAGAGTTTCAATGACGATTACAAAGAACAGTTTTTTTCAAATCCGGCACTGGAGGGTCATTGTCCTGCAGAATAAAACAAAACTCAACTGCCGGTAGCTTTCTGAAAACACTGATTAGCTTGTTGTTTGTAAACTATTGGCATGTTTAACAAGAATACATCTTTAATATGAATGAATATGAACATGAATGAATAAATTTTATACATACAAGTTGCATATTTTAGATTTTTGTTAAATTTTTAAGATTTCGTTTATTTTCATTATTAAGAAGTTTGCACAAGAGTTAACTGTAAACTGTGCAAACATTCAACTTTGCTAAAATTAAATGTCTTGCTTTGGTTTATACTGGAAGTGTTCCATTAACTCTGCTAAACTATAATTACTCAAACTAAAACTAAAATATATAAAAACTAAATAGAAATGGGTTCACAAAATAAAAACTAAACTAAAACTACCAAAACCATTAATGACACTAACTAAAACTAAAATTATAGGACATTTTAAAACGATATTATAACTAAAACTAAACTGAAATTATAGAAAATTTTTAAATGATATTAAAATAAAAACTAATTTAAAAATTCAAAACTATAATATCCTTGTTCAGCACATCCGACAGATGCTCGATTGGATCGAGATCTGGGGAATTTGGAGGCCAAGTCAACACCTCAAACTCGTGCTCCTCAAACCATTCCTGAACCATTTTTACTTTGTGGTAGGGTGCATTATCCTGCTGAAAGAGGCCACAGCCACCAGGGAATACCGTTTCCATAAAAGGGTTTACATGGTCAGCAACAATGCTTAGGTAGGTGGTATGTGTCAAAGTAACATCCACATGGATGGCAGGACCCAAGGTTTCCCAGCAGAACATTGCCCAAAGCACCACACTGCCTCCGCCGGCTTTCCTTCTTCCCATAGTGCATCCTGGTGCCATGTGTTCCCCAGGTAAGCGACGCACACGCACCCGGCCATCCATGTGATGTAAAAGAAAACATGATTCATCACCATGCCACCTTCTTCCATTGCTCCATGATCCAGTTCTGATGATCACATGCACACTGTTGGTGCTTTCGGCGGTGGACAGGGGTCAGCATGGCCACCCTGACTGGTCTGCGGCTATGCAGCCCCATACCTTTCCATCAGAACCAGCATTTACTTCTTGAGCAATTTGAGCTACAGTAGCTCGTCTGTTGGATCAGACCACTGCAGACCGGGAGCACCCCACAAGAGCTGCAGTTTTGGACATGCTCTGACCCAGTCGTCTAGCCATTACAATTTGGCCCTTTGTCAAACTCGCTCAATTCCTTATGTTTGACCATTTTTCCTGCTTCTAACACATCAACTTTGAGAACAAAATATTCACTTGCTGCCTAATATATCCCACCCACTAACAGGTGCCGTGGTGAAGAGACAATCAGTGTTATTAACTTCACCTGTCAGTGGTCATAATGTTATGCCTGATTGGTGTATATTTAAATAGAATGGAAGTTATAGATTGTACTGCATGTTAGTTTGCTTATTGTGCCCGTGCATAATTTAAGTCCATATGTCTTAATAACGTGAAACTATGCTTCTAACCACAGGTCGAGAGCTGTAGTTCCAACCACGTAAGTTTGCGAGACTGTTTGTGAATGTTTGTTTTAACTATGGTTTTAAACACTGAATAGTTTATATAATGGTAATATATATCTATATTGGTAATGACGGAACTTGCGACCATAGTTGGCTAACAATGCTTTTGAGAAACACACCCCAGAGCATTTTGTGTTTCAGAAGGAGGGGCTTCATCGAAACAGAAAGTAAACAAAGCGTCTGAGACCGACTGGGAAGAGAGTAGGGCTGCTCGATTATCATAATCACGATTATTATGGTCAATATTGTAATCATGATTATTTAACATGTTTATGAATGGGCCAAATGACCAAAACTTTATATGAGTGATTAATTGATATACTGTATGTCAAATATATGTTTTGTAAATAAGGTTGTTATGACATCTAGATTTTAGAGACCAGTGAAACTTCACAATTCTCAATACCACAGCAGAATACTAGGATAACTTGTATTAGGAAAAAAGTTCTCAAATTATTGAAAATAATTAAACTGTTGTAATATAGTAATTTGCCAATAGGTGTCCCTGTTGTACTGACGGCATTGGGTGTTGCTGCTGATCTGTTTTCTTCCTACTTCCTTTTTTCAGTCGTGATAATAAAAAAACCCACGTGAAACCTCAACATAAACTGTCAGTAATACAATAAAAACAAAGCAAAGGACAAATACAATAGAAAAACAAGATACAAATGAAACAGTGCTTTAAGTTTTTTTTTATGGAAGCCTACTACAGAAATGTAATAATCTAATGTAAAACAAAACCGCATAGTCTTCACTGTAAGAATTAAACTTTCTTTGTTTCTTATTAAAGCTAAAAAAAAAAGTCCTTCAGTCAAGAGCAGTGAGTGATCTGTTGTGTGATATAGTCTGTTGTCACTTTCAGAGCTGCATGGATCCAATTTACTGTTACACACATTTTCATTCTCAACTGTTTACTTTCACTTAAGACATAACCGGCGAGGGTTCACATCAATAATCATCAAGCGCCGCATTTTGACACATTTTTGCATGCATTTCACTGTTTAGGCACGCAGCTTAAGCTAAACGTTCACTTTACTTGTCCATGTTCTGTTCCGTCTCTGAGCGCATGCACAGAAATCCTCCTGAGGAACAGTGCAAGTTATCTTTTGTGCTTTTAAAAACATGAATAAATCTAATCAATTTTAATAAATCAAAGACGTTCCATTTAGCAAAAGTCAAGTTACACGATTTTACTGATTTGCCCGTGAACTTGGGCTTTCATGGAGGAGTGAAAATGCACAGCTAGAAAGGGGGTGGAATGGGGTGCAATAATCGCATTGTCAATTATTGTATTTTCACAGTCATTGAAGGCCAAAATTGAAATCATAACTGTATTTTGATTAATTGCACAGCTCTAGAAGAGAGGTGCTGCAAAATAAAAAAGCATGAAAACCTGTTCTAGTACACCCCAAAAACCAAATCAAGACTTCCTGAAAGGGCTTAATAGGACCCCTTAAATGCCACACTTATTTACTGATTAAAAACTGATGATAAAAAAAATAAACCTGTGACTACTGATAGTTCCTAAGCAGAAATGGCAAAAATTTATTCTGTCTAAAATAAATTAATAAATGCAAATGTAATGAAGTCAAACCTGAGCATGGAGTTCTCCCTGGAGTCTCTTGATCTCCTGACTTGATCTGCTGATAATGGATGTCTATATAATGCATGCAACAGAAGATAAGAGTTACTCTTACTACAGTGGTGTTGCGGGACATTACACTGTGTTCTTAAATACACTAGTACTGATGTTATGCAGACAGACATTAGCCAATCAGAGGAGAGACAACTGAAGTCAGTACTCTGTTTCCAGTAAATCACCTCATTTAAGAAAAGTGCTTGGAATTCCCCCACAATTCAAGTGTGAGAGAGAGAGAGAGAGAGAAAGCCTTGTAATGGAAAAAGATCAGTGTCCAGTAATCCAGTATCATGCATGCTTTTTTTCCCAGTAACACTCATTTCATATCACTGGTACACATTTGGTTTCACTTTTGAATTGCTTTGGTGCATTTCTCAAATCATATTTTACATTTGCCAAACGTTGAATGCATTTCTCAAAATAATTCATACAAATAGCACCACACAATGGATTACCTGCAAAAGCCTGTAACTTGCTCAATTTCCTTAGTACATCTCTCAAAATGATTTGTCAATGAACAGCTCAATGCCATAAGAATGAAAAGTCCTTGTGTCTTTGATCACAAACAAGATTTAGCCATGTTCTCAATATAACAGTGTACTCCCAGGTGAAAAAGAAATCTATTTAAATTCTGCTTTTTCAGACATACTTGCTATATTTAAATTATACTATACAAAGTGCATATTAAATGTATTATTTTGAAACAAGTATATTAAGTGTATTTCAAGATATGTTTAAGTTTGATTTTAATCTATTTGTAATATATTTAATATATTGAAATTGTGTTAAATTGGAACCACTTTAAGTATATTTAGTGCAATTTAAGTGTATTTATTAAAATACATTTAAAATGTCCTTTTAATACTTTATGAACTACAGTTAGAGTATGTTTGAAGCATCGCTTTAATGTACTTCAAGTACATTTCAATTGTATTTCAGCTCATTGGAAATGCATTAGCATTACACTACTAGTATATTATAAAGCTGCTTTTTTCAGTATATACACACACACGTACACAATTTGATATCTAGAAAATTTTAATGTATTATATATTGTTGTGTACTCAAAGTACACTAAAAAAGGACAGCAGCACATATACTTTGGTGAAAAACAAAACATACTATTAAATGTATTAAAAATTCACTTGAAATACAAGTATGTTTATAGTATATTTGTATTACTACAAACATACTCAAGTACACTTTAATAGATTATAATAAAACATACATAAAAAAAGACTGAAATGCTATGGCAGAGCTACAGTATCTTTTCCATTTGTAGAACATTTATACTGGCCTTACAAAAAAGTACAGAATTTTACATCAGTGAATAAATAAAAATGACAATGCAAGTGAATAGCTGTGTGTGTGCAAAGACTGAAGATGATAAAGGTCAAGCAACAGAATAGGGAGGGATGGAGGGGGTTTTGGAGGTGGACAAGGAGATGGCGTAGGGATGGTGAGAGGCAAAAGTGCGGGGATGATGGCAGGATGTGG
>NW_015507470.1:29693-32574 GCF_001515645.1 Sinocyclocheilus grahami | reverse complement strand
ACAGTACGCTGAGAACAATGTACCTGGTCGGTAATATAGTCAAAAACCTTCCCAGCCTCAGCAGTTTCAGATGTACTGTATGCTCTCCTATAAGCAACCCTTCTTACAATTTGATCTTTGTTCTTATCTGTAATGAGAAATATATATTAGAAAATAAAGGCGTCAAGCTTGAACAAATTTATAAACACCTAGCTTATTACAATTAATGTATCATGTAATGAACAACAGCCTAATCAACCAAAGTAGCATAACCTTTTAAGTAAAACTGAACAACATATTAAACAACATATTTTAAATTAATAATAGCTTAATAATAGTTGACAAACGCTTGTACATTGTAAATGTTAAAAATGTTTTGCAAAATATTGTACTTTTCCAAATATAAAAATTATAAAAGCATAAATATTTAAAATATAACCATGTGTAGGCCTACTGCAATATAAAGTACATTAAAAACCCACTAAAAGTGTAATCATTTTGTTATGTTCTTACACAAAGTAGACATAAAATATACTTTAAGTAAGGGTAACATAAGTATGTTTTCTGTAAATACACGAAAAAGTCACTAAAAGTATGCTTGTGTTTAGTATATCCCTTAAAAGTGTAACTAAGCATATATTTATTACCAAAGTATTTCTAGTATACTTTTTATAAATACATTAAAAGTATGCTTCTGTTTAGCATATTTCTTAGAAGTATAACTAAGCATATATTTAATACAAAAGTACTTCTAGTATACTTTTTAGAAATATAGTAATATGCAATTCAATATATTTTTATTGCACTTCAAATAAGCATGTTGGGAATACAAATTTATTATAAACATACTACTTGAATTTCAAGTATATTTTTAATACATTTAATACTACGTCTTTTTCACCTGGGACATGGCGACATCAAAACGAGGAAACACACCAAACAAAGCACTTTTTAAGACAGACACCCAGATCAAATGAAAGAGTTCAAGCAGGTAAGTTTAATTTTAATTTTTAATGTCCATGTAAAGCACACAGTGTTATTATGTGCATAAGTAAAGAAAAAAAAGTGTTGGTGCCTCCTTGTAAATATTAATATAAGACAAAAATGTGACAAAGGAATATGGATCCATTGATGCAAAGTCTATCTACAAAATAATGCGATGTTTGCTTTTAAACATGCTGTACGTTCTTGTAGAAAGAAGAGCAAATATCACTGAATATGGATTTTAAATCATCGTTATTTCTTCACATATTTCCCTTTAAATTTATCAAGTATAGCAGCTTCCCGTCTTGACGCACACACCGGCATATTTCGGGTGATAAAGAGATGTCGTATAGATGTCATTTAGAGGTAAGGAAGACATCTCATTTAACAGCTCAAACAGACGATCACAATACAACTATAAAAAAAGAATTCGATGTTTACCAGATGATACACTCTTTAGCAGACGTCTCCACGACGTACGTGTGCTATCTGGGTACTGAGCATTACTTTAAGTTCATTTCAATACATCCATTATTATAATAAATATAATTCATACTAGCACAGATGTGTTATGAATTCATATTTATTAACATCAATATATAGTTTGTTAAAATGCATCATATATCATTATAGTTCAAGTTCGCGTTTATTTATAAAGCACATTTTAAAAACAACAAGCGTTGTACCAAAGTGCTGTACAATTTATAAACATAATTAAACAGTATTAAAAAGCAACAACACAGATAAAAACTCATAAAATACAAATAAAAGCATGCAAGATAAACCATAAACAACTTTATAACCCCAAAATTCTAAGGCAACACCATAGGCTAAAGAGAATAAATGAGTCTTCAATCTAGATTTAAAAGTGTCCAATGTGGGCAACTGAAAGTGCATTCCATTGTTTAGGAGCCGCAACTGCAAGAGCTTGGTCACCCTTAGTCTTTAAATGGGACTGACAATTTATAATAAAATTCATAAAAAATAAGTTAATTTAAATGTATATATTAACTTATTTTTAATGAATTGTAATTTATAATAATTTAAATACATTACTATCCTAAATAAATTTCATTAAATATAATTACATTTCAATACGTTATAAATACAATTCTTAAAAATATTTCAATTTGAATATGTCTTATAAATTAATTTAAATAAGTTAATTTAAATACATAAATTAAATTCATTAAAATAAGTTTATACATACTTCATAATAAATAAAAAATCTTTAAAAAAATAATTTAATTACCTAAATACATTATAATGAATAAAATTGATAGGCATCAGATGTTCTGCAGAAAAACAACAAGACAACAAATGAACCTTGTTAGCTGCATGATCGCGTTAATCAAATTAACATTATGTACCATGAATTCTCCTACTTTTTTTACATGCTCTTTCTGTTTGGTACTCAAGATGCCAATACAAAATGTCCACAGATATCCTTTTTTTTTTGACTATACAGACTTATATACCAGGCTAATGATATTTTCTATCCCTTAAACCCAGCATGTGCAAAACACTGGATTTAAATAAAAACATGTTTTGGCCCATTTATAAGTCTTTAACTAGTGAGGACCAGTGCTATGTCCTCACTAGTTAGTTGTCATAATATTTCATATGAGTGAGAACATTTGGCCCTCACAAATAATTACAGTCAAACCTGAACACAAACACTCTTCTGTAGCAGAGGGGGAGAGAGGGGAAAAACTGCCTTGTCATCAGGTGCCTCAGCAATATCATCTGATTGGACTGCTGCCAAGTTCAAGGGCACTGACCCACTGACACCCTCTCGCTTGACCCACTGACACCCTCTCATTTGACCCACTGACACCCTCTCACTGACACCCTCTCACTTGACCCACTGACACCCTCTCACTTGACCCACTGACACCCTCTCATTTGACCCACTGAC
>NW_015507470.1:8592-10380 GCF_001515645.1 Sinocyclocheilus grahami | reverse complement strand
CCCACTGACACCCTCTCACTTGACCCACTGACACCCTCTCACTTGACCCACTGACACCCTCTCACTTGACCCACTGACACCCTCTCACTTGACCCACCGACACCCTCTCACTTGACCTACTGACACCCTCTTGCTTGACCCACTGACACCCTCTCACTTGACCCACTGACACCCTCTCACTGACACCCTCTCACTTGACCCACTGACACCCTCTCGCTTGACCCACTGACACCCTCTCGTTTCACCCACTGACACCCTCTCATTTGACCCACTGACACCCTCTCACTGACACCCTCTCATTTGACCTCTCTGCAAGTCAGCCTATTTTCTGAGGGGAGTCACTTTCTACTGTTCTTCAAAAAATGTTAAAAAGTTATAACTTCAAAGCTAAAAAATCAAGTCTTCCAATAAAATGAAAGTGATTGGGCCTCTATATATGACAGTGACAAGACAGACTGACAACAGAGGTTGTGACAGTCATTTTTGTAACCATTGATGAGGATTTGGTCTGAGAGGAGGATTTCTGACAGGAAAGTGTACTTTTTGAAGTTTTTTACATTATTGATCATTAAAAAGTTAAGGGGGAAATGTCAAAGTAAAAAAAAAAAAAAAGAGAGGAGTCCTGTCAGAGACTGCCCTCTTTCCACTCTCTGACAGAAAAATAAATTTTCTGAGGTAAATCTTCACTTCACAAGAAATATTTTTTATTATATTCAATAAATAAATTACATGAAAAATTCTTGAAATATGAAGTTAAAAAGGACAACACTTTTAATTTAGAAGACATGTGAACTGTGTGTGTGAACATTAATATTTTTTAATGTTTTTGAAAAAAGTATCTTATGCTTACCGAGGCTGCATTTATTTAACCAAAAATACAGAACAAAAACGGTAATATTGTGAAATATTATTACAATTTATAAAAAGGCAATTTACACTACCATTCAAAATCTTTTGAAACAATACACACTACCTTTCAAAAATTGAATTTTCTCCCACTTTTTTTGAAATTGTTTCTTTTTAACTGTAATCAAAGAATCCTGAAAAAAGTATCACGTTCCAATTTTTTTTAAAGTATATTAAAATAGAAAACCATTACTTTTAACTGTAATAATATTTCATAATATTATTGTTTTTATTTCTGTATTTTTTATCAAATAAATTCAGCCTTGATGAGCAGAAGAGACTTCTTTCAAAACATTAAAAATCGAACTGTTTTTATTTATATATTTATTTTGACAGTTTTCACAAGTACCTTTCTCTGTATTTTCTTTTCCACAGAATGGCAGCTCCATCTTCTCCCGCGGCATTATTAAGGTGCAAGTGCGTGGAGACCCGTATAACCGCGCACTGACCTACGCTATGAAAGGAAAAAAAATAGAAGTAGCTCTCTGTATTTTCTTTTCCACAGAATGGCAGCTCCATCTTCTCCCCCGGCATTATTAAGGTGCAAGTGCGTGAAGACCCGTCTAACCGCCGCGCACTGACCTACGCTATGAAAGGAAAAAAATAGAAGTAGCTAAAGTTAAAACAGAAATGGTTAGTGCACTTACTGATGGTACAAATGTGTACCTAAATAAAAAAGAAGGGCTCAACCCCAAATTTGAGGACGGGGTGAGTTACATCTTACAAAACTACACCCTGTCCAACACATATGGACAAATTAATTTATTCGTTGGGCCTGGAACGCTGAAGTTTAAGACCGTGCCGCAGGACATCAGCGAAGAGGCACAGAATGCTGCAAAAGAGGCCCTGTGTCCACCTTCAGCCAGCATGACAGGTGAAGAG
>NW_015507470.1:2098-7598 GCF_001515645.1 Sinocyclocheilus grahami | reverse complement strand
CATGACAGGTGAAGAGGTGGACATATTCTCCACCTTCAGCCAGCATGACAGGTGAAGAGGTGGACATATTTTCAAGGGGAGGCTACCTCAGCCTCCAAGAGCAGATCAAAGAAGTGAATGATTTTGCTATCTATTTTCTTTTGATCTAGTAAATTTTGCAGTGTTGAATTCATTCTTTTAAGAGTTTAGCCGTAAGTAACTTAACAGTTTTACAGTTTACCTCTCTATCATCCTGCTCCAGCTCCAAGTTTCCTAGAATAGAGAGTGAACTGTTCAAATCTCAGAATTACTCAGACTGTAAGAAAGATCAAACATAAAAACAAAAATATAATAATATATCATATTATTATTAGTAGTAGTATTTATTATCATTATTAATTTGCATCTACTCCAATGTAATTGTGTTATTGGGTTTGCAGAAAGGTGCAATTTACAAATAATAAGATCTATTAATATGTATGCAGGTCATTATTCTATTCGAAATGTCAATCTCTACCAATTAATTTTGCAAGTTAATTTCACACCCCTGACAGATTAAGAAAACCTTTGACACCTCTGCTATATATATATATATATATATATACGAGACATTAATTAGATAATTTTTCTCTAATTATTCATCAATTATTTGTCTTTATTCGGTACAAAACACTAAAGTGAGTGTTAAATATTTCATAAAAGAATTCACCTTGTGAATACAAAGGAACAATGAAAAAAAATGTATGTGCAAATATTTCAGGGTTAGCACAGTTTAAAGGCACTAAAAGTTTTGAAAATGACAAGGTTCAGAAAAAAGTGCTAAAGTAATTGTGAAAAACTAAAATGTAAAGACAACTTATATCTTTTACATTTACCATAGTACAGTTAATGATGCAGAAGGTAAATCTGACAATCTTCACCAACACTATTTATAAAGATTTAGAATTTAGAATAATTTAAAATAAATGTGGAGTACCACAGATAGATATAAAATATGTGGTGTTAATCAAGCAATCTATGGTAACACTATAGATTATGGAACACATTCAATATTAACCAGGTGTTTTCCCCCAAAAAACTGCTTATTACTGATAGTATGGTAGTTGTAGTGGTTATGTTTAGGTGTGGGGATCCAGAATATAGCATTAATATGTGCTTTATAAGAACTAATAAACAGCCAATATGCTAGTAATATACATGCTAATAAGCAATTAGTTAATAATGAATGTGTTCCCTAATCTAAGATTAATTAACCTAAATTGGGTGAATTGAATACAATAAACTTTCCAGGAACAGGACTGTGAAATGCTACACTCACTTGAATTGTAATGTTCCAGCTGCGTGGGGTGAGGATGACACGCACTCACGTTCCCATCTTGGATCTTCACCTGAAGTGTGGTGAAAAAGTTTTTGAGGTTTCGTTGTGGAGGGATGAAGCCCTGAGGGACCTGTATGCAGGCGGTGATGTGGTCATTACCCACCTTCGTCCCTGCATCCTCAACGACGGCCGGGGAACATTTCACTCCTCCACATACACCTCTGTGAAGGTACATAATGCACAACAAATCCATCTGCTATGGCCATAAAACATGCATTTGGGAGCTGTAACTGTAAATGGCAGTTAATGAATATCCCATGAAGAAAAGCTTGTAATAAACAATAAATCAATAAACAAGAATGTATTAAAGTGGCAGAGCGCTCCATTAAAGGTGCAATTATGACAAAGTAGTATGTCCCAAACCTTGCCAGCTCTTCTACTACACACTCTAAAGTACGTACTCTTTGTTCACAAAAAGAGTACATACTTTTTGGGCATAGTATAAGCAGGTGAATTGGGATGCAGTGTGACACTTGACACTTCCAGTACTAATTTTATTTTATTTATTTGCTTTTTTTTTTGTGTAAAACTTACAGATTGCTTTGGGGCAGGTCCAAGAAACCGAAGCACAAATAATCGGTGTCTCAGAGATCCACGACACATGCCACTTTATTTGCTCAAAACACACACTTAATCACCTCAGAAACCCTTTTCAGTATCACCTGAAGTGAAGAGATATCCTGCTGCACCGTAGAGCACCCCGCAGCTCCACTGGCGGCGCCAAACCTGCAGCCACAGGACTGTAAATGTATGGTTTTGCTAGTACTTATGTGTATTTAAATGTCTGAAACCTAAAATAAGTATTATATGGTTGAAAACACTGAATATTTGTGATAATATGACAAGCGCTCAGCGCGTCCAATCTGGCTCCGCGCCGGCCAGAGCGCGAAAGCAGATTTAAATTCAGCGGTTGATCACGTGACGCACTGAAAGTGTTACAGGCCCCGGGCTGCGGGACGTGTTGGCAGATTAGAAAGTCCCTGTAAAAACAGGGAAAATTGAGGAGACAGGAGCACATATGTCTGTGTCGCACAAAATTCCCAGCAACTGCTTATTCAATGGTTTTCACATTGAAATTCAACAAAGCTTTATCAATAAAGTATAATTCTCTCTCCTCATTAATGCACAATTGTCATTCTCTCTTTTTTCTTTTTCGCACATTTCACCTTTTCATTGTTTTACCTCTTTTCCTACAAAACAACATACATTTGAGCTCTTCACTTTGCTCCTTTACATCTATTCAAAGAAATCAAATCATATCTGATGAATATTAAATCATCACACATGACTTAACATGTAAGGCATAAAGACCTGAGAAATATATGTAATCCATACACATCTGACACTTAAATTACTGATATTATAATCAGATTTACCCTCATATTACATTAACATATGGTTTCCCTTCTGCATTAGCATGAATTAGAATCACATTACATTCGTCTGCACTGGAATGTGTTTTAAACATTGTCTGGAGAAATGCATCGATATTTATATCACACATTTGATTATCTCAACACAATTACAATACAAATAAGAAAATAATGCACATTAGAACCTGGTAAGTGGAGCCGATGTGAGTCGAAATAAACACATTTCGTGAGCACATTACAACCCACCCAGCACCAGACGTCATTTGGACGTCGTTTTTTGAGCTAAATCAAGTCGGCCCATCACGGACTTCTTTTAGCCCAAAAAGCGCATTTAAAATTGGTCTTTGTTTGGTCCGTCGGATTTGGTCCAAATTTAGCCCAAAAATCAACGTTTAAAATGGGTCTTTGTTTGGTCCGTCTAATTTAGTCCAAATTTAGCAGAAGCACGTTTATTTCGGACCACATAGCCCTAATAAATAGATTAGACATTTAACATGAAGCACTGTTGAATATATTGAAATGTATTTTGAAAATATATTTAAAAAATACAAAACATAAAGCTTAAAAATTGTTCCACGATACATGTGTACGAATATTCATGCGTTAAAAAAAATTTGATGTTATTTCTACACCACGTTTACCATTTCTAAAGCTATTATTATATTATATTATAAATTCTGCGTGACTTCTACGTGCTTTTTAATGGGCGCACTGAACCGGAGCGGAGGAAGTCACCATGGAAACGGGGCGGAGGAAGTCACCATGGAAATGGGTATTCAAGCAACTCCGTCTCTCACTGTTGTTTTCACTCATTTCAGGTAAGTTTAGTCTCTAAAATTACACAAACACTACATACAAGGGAAATCGTGGCCTAATGGTTAGAGAGTCGGACTCGTAACCCAAAGGTTGTGGGTTCGAGTCTTGTACCGGCAGGGATTGTAGGTGGGGGGAGTGAATGTACAGCGCTCTCTTCCACCTTCAATACCACGACTGAGATGCCCTTGAGCAAGGCACCGAACCCCCAACTGCTCCCCGGGTGCTGCAGCAAAAATGGCTGCCCACTGCTCCGGGTGTGTGTTCACTGCTGTGTGTGTGCACTTAGGATGGGTTAAATGCAGAGCACATTATACCCTAGTATGGGTCACCATACTTGGCCACATGTCACGTCACTTTACGTCACGTTCCTGACACTTTCTTTCATGTAAGTGACACGCTTCTGTTGATTATCTACTTTATAGAAATGGTTTAGTGTCTTCGGAAAAAGTCCGTTAGCATCTCAATCGTAAGGCTAACTATAGACTTGAGCTCTTGTTTCTGAAAGTTTGGGCATTTAATGTCATCTTATGTGTAGATGAGCGTTTTTTATATAAAGGTTTTGCTGGCAATTTGTCAATGGATGAATGGAAGTAAGCTAATTAAATTAAGCTAAAAGTATGAACTGTAGTTAATCGAATACGGATACGTCACTTACATGGAGTGTGAAAATGAGCTGAAACTTAATTAAAAGAGGTTTTGATCTTTCATGGTGAACATATTGATACCACTTGTTCTGTGATTTCAGAAGCGAAAAAAACAACAACTCTACGACACCGGAGAAGTTCCTGATTTTAACATTTCTGAAGGGAGCTGCTGACAGAGATATAGAAAACACAGGTGATCTGAGAAAGCTTATTAAATAACTTTATATGCATCTTTCACAACATATTTCGCCTATATCACCATGCATCTGTCATTTTCTTTTGTGTGTGTGTTTGCTTGTTAGTTATTTTAAAAGGGCTTTGAGGTCCAAACATAAGTAACACTGTAAGAGCATTACTAAATAAGTAAACCTAAAAATGTACATTCTGTTATTAAATCCTTTTTTGTATATTCTGTAAATTATTATTTTTCTTTTCTGGATTTCGCCTCTGCTATAGTTTATTTATAATAAACCTGGCAATGGCATTATATAATAAATATTGTTGACTCTGACAGACTGTTTATGTTGCTAGATTGTGTAGCCGTGCACTAGACTAGAGAGTATCTCCTGTCGAAGAACATCTCTAGACATTATGAACCATAGTATGAAGCGCCGGACTGGACAAAAGTGAAGCGAACACGGAGAGAGAGAGCGAGAGTGCGCGACAAAGACCGAGTGCGTCCGAGAGTGTTATAACTCACTAATTAACTGTAACTGTAAATTTGACAGGATGTCTGAAGCAGCCAGGAGAATCATTAATAATATTCTTTTAAGTCCAGCTGTACTTGAAAATATAGACAAAGCTCTCAAAGATCTTCACCAAATGAGGTACAGAGGCGTTTTAATTCCCCTGCCAACGTTACCTCTAACGTTTGCCGGCCTGCATTTGATTTTTCCCACAATTTTTGTGGATCAGCCAGAAGCAGGTCTGTAAACTTGTCACGGAACAGGTATGTTCTCCTTTGTCTAAATTTGTTAATGGTATATACATTATAACTTGTGATACCCTGACACTTTATACTGTGGTAAAATACTGCGGGTCAAGCCAGCTGCGGTTCAGAAATATACGGTCAAACCAGCCGCAATTGAAATTAGTGCACGTATTACTATTATTACCGTAATTTCACTATAAACACAGAGAAAGCACACTTACAGAGCGCTTTTCATTTAGACATCCAGAATTGAGAGATCGTATAACAAGACATGTCATCTCGAGATTTGTTTTGCAACTTACTTCTGCTTTAATATCCTTTATCTTTGACGGTTCTGTTACAATTTTTTCTTTAAACACACACACTTCAAATCGTTGTT
>NW_015507470.1:0-822 GCF_001515645.1 Sinocyclocheilus grahami | reverse complement strand
TATATATATATATATATATATACAAGCTGAGCTTGTAATTTAGCAAAATCAACTGACAATGTTGGACTCACATCAGGGAGATCTCCACAAACCAGTGGCACTTCAGCAAAAAAGAAGACTCTTTCCGGAGTGGTATACTATGCTACTTCCCTTCCCTGTGCTGAATGGTAAAGTCATACATAACCATTTCAAATATCGAATGTACTCTTCTACCAGTCGGATCATTATCAGCTGCTGCCTTTTTTATATTTAACAATGGTTTGTTGTCGGTAATAATCTTGAATGAGGCCCCTGACAAGAAATGTCTGAAATGTCTGAAATCATTTGTTAGATGAGTATTGAATACACTACAAAAAAAATAGCTTTAGAAAGAAATATTTTAATTCAACACTGCATAAATAAACTACACTGGCATTAAAGGGTTTTTAAAAAAATGAATGTTGAAATATGTTGATTTTTTTAATATAATTAATTAAATTATACTCCAAGTACGAAACTAAAACCTCCAGTAGGTGGCAGCAAGTCACTCTCTTAAGTGAGAGAGTCATTAATTTATTCAAAAGGATGATTCATTCTGAAATAAAGCAAGTGACTGTCTTTATGAATTGCCCACTCACTCAATGTTCAAAAATGATAAGAGTCAGTTCTACAACATACGGGGAAATAAGTGAGACTATAGTAAATCCATTCAAGTAAATCTCAAATTTTCTTTATATCATCGGTAGTTAAGGATAAAAGACTCAAGTTGCGTTTAAAATTTTCACGAGCCCCTCTTGCTGAGTCGAGTCGAGTCTGAAGCCTATTAAAATGCGAATCGGGTGC
>NW_015507469.1:52800-70409 GCF_001515645.1 Sinocyclocheilus grahami | reverse complement strand
GCCGCGTAAACATAAAACCATGTCTGCTTTTGTGATCGGAGAAATACTAAACTACAAATGCTACTCTACACTGCTCAAAACTCGCGTTTGAATCGTCAGTGGCAAATTCTTTAAATATAAAAAACATACTTACAGTCTGTGAGTCAGAACAGCCGGCATTGTAGTCTACTCTCCCAGGATCAGGAAACAGTCCTCCATAAAATGCGCTGACACATCGGAATATTTGGTTTGAACTGTTCTGGAACAGTGTTGTAAATACAACTTAACCACTGATTTCTAGTCGCGTTCTATTTTGGAAGGCCAAACAAAGTAGTTTCGCTTTCACAACGAAACACAGCATCACACACAGCGGCCTAGAGTGAGCGGAGGCCGGAGGCCTAGAGTGAACAGAGGGCGGAGGGCTAGGGTGAGCGGCGGCCGGTGGGCGGGCTTCCGGCAACCACATGTGACGACCCCGGGCTGGACTCCGCTTTGTCCACAGTGAAAGCCAATCCGGCGATCCACAGCACAAAGTTGATGTATTTCCTCAGTGACCAGCACAGATCAGCTCCAGGCATGATGAAGAGGATATCGTCCTCTTTTGGAAGACCAAACAAAGTAGTTTTGCTTTCACAACGAAACACACAGCGCCTTCACGACATGGCAGCGGCGGCAACAACAATACACCAGCGAGAATAAAAGTTACGCCATCTTTCTTTGCGTGAACATTTGGGTGGCGTTATGCAAATCTTCCCACATCGTGACGTAGACATGTGGGGGCGTGTTAGAACGAGCCCTTTTAGGTAGGCGTGGTTGACTCTTGACTTTTATAAAGAATATCTCTTTGGAATTGAGACTTTAGTCTTTGCAACTTTACAGATCTTCTTTATGCACCAAGAGCTTGTAACACTCCAAAGAGAAAGGAACCTTTCTCTTTGGAGTGCATCATATGACCTTTTTAACTATGTATTTTCCCCTCTGCATGGAGGGGCATATTGTGCATTACATTACATGACTTCATTTTGCTTATAGGCATCTTTACACACCAAAGGTGGCACAGACACCAAATCTGAAGCAAAAATATGAATTTATGTATTTGTTTAATGTTGTTCTGAAGCGACATAAATGCATTTAAAAATGAATTACAATAGTGGTAAATATAGGCAAACTGTTTAAAATAACAATCTGTAGAGATTAAGTAAGGCTGAAGATACACAGGGCAACTTTTTGAGCAATTTTGCCGGGCAACTTTTTTTGAGCAATACTGAGAATGGGTAACACGTTTCTATCTGGATACTTTAGATCAGTCGTGGGCCCAGTGTCTCACCTGACAGCAACATTAGCCAAAGTTGCCAGGCAACATTGCTCAAAAAGTTGCCCCGTGTATCATCAGCCTAAAACTTACATGCTACTAAAGAACTTCGGGAAGCCCAGCAATTGAAATATGATCTTAACAACTGACAAGGTAAAGACGCGGTCACGCAAGGGCGTTCCCAAAGCGACTCGACGCAGCGTCTCGTTCCCTCGGGGAACCATGGTTACATACGTAACCTAGAGACGTTTTTGTGTTTCTAAAGGTTCTCTGTACCAGAGAGCTAAATTCCTCAGAAGTTTTTTTTTCATGAACAATTATGTACCAGACAGCTTGAAATAAACCTTGTGTTTGACGTGCTTCCCTTAGTTTAAGGACATATTCAGATGTATTTCACCAGGCGCTGTGACCCTCAACCCAACCTGCACATCATTTAAAAAGTGCCATGCCAGAAGAGGAGGTGATACATAATGTGTGTAAAAAGCCAGTGGGTTAGATAAGGAGTCGTCTTTCCAGAGAGGAAAATGGTTACAAACAAATTGAAATAAAAAAAATAAAAAGCCAGACACAATGTCAAAAGTGGTTTGTATCTGATCTCTTTTGCAAGCTCTTAGAGCACAACAAATAGCATTGTCACATATTTAGGTGTGCAACCCTGAATGGTAAAGTAGGCCACGCACAGGTGTTAGGGGAAGATAAGCCCTGTCCTTTCCCTGCATTTTAAGGGATCCTTCTCAAAATATGAGAGAAGACACATTTCCCAACGCAGAAACTGCCAATCATCCCGGTTTCCCCGTGCAGACGGAAAGTTTGCGTGGGGCTGACATTTCAAAGCTGCTATTGCTCAAGACTTAAATAAAGAATAAAGATACTTGACAGCCGGCAGATTCGAGTCGGAGGTCACTTGTGATTCCTCAAGGACCTGCCATTTTCACTCCTGCTTCTTTAAAGGATGTGATTTTTACATGGCTCGCTGGAATACTCGATTCTGGTCATTCGTGACATTCAGCGGACAGATATTTCACAGTCACCCACGGCAACATGCATCCAGGTAACCAGCACCACATTCACACCTCTGGCATTCGTGTTAAACCTTTAGTATGCAGTTTCTCTAGTAGTGTCACCTAGCCGAACTACAAAAATAAAGCTAGCTTTCAAACAACCTTTGCAAGCGCCCCTTTCATATGTCACACCTTCATCAACTCAAACATCACAAACACAGCTCTCACAGGTCTATAAAAATGAAGACATGTCTCAAGTAGGCTACCTTCAATTAGGGTTGGATATCGTTTGGGTTTTTTTATGCCGGTGCCAAATCGATACTTTTAAAACAGTTCCGGTGCCTGAACCGATACTTATTAAAAAATAAATAAATAAAAATTCCCCCCAAAAAAGATGGATTGGCCATTAGCACTATAAACACATGACGTCTGTTTCATTCATACTGGTCGCCAGAGGGCACCCTCGCACAGAAAATCCACATATCCAATCGGAGAATGACCTTCCAGGAAATCGCTTATATGGACAATCCCATCACCTATGGGGGTCAGAGCGCACTCGACCAGGAGTATGGCGGCCTCCAAGGCTTTCAGCCTGGGTGTGGCCTTGCAGGACATTTGTGCTGTGGCGGGCTGGTCCTCTCCACCCACTTTTGTCCGCTTTTACAACCTAGACCTGGCTTCTACCCCAGGTTCCCCAGTTCTCTCTTCGTGATGTGCTCATAGGACACACACACAGGCAGGGACTTGGTAGTATGGCGCAGTTGGTATTCTCGTTCCCAAAGCGACTCGACGCAGCTCGAGTTCCTGAAGGGGAACGTCTCTAGGTTACGTATGTAACCATGGTTCCCCGAGGGAACGAGACGCTGCGTCTCTTTGCCATACTCCCTGCATCCCTGCCGGCGCTACTTCATCGAAGCTGGTTTGCGCCCGGCCGGATGTGCCTTTATGCTTTCTGGTGCTTACGTCACCCTGCTCGTGACGTCTCGCTGCTCCATTGGACGGATTTGACACGTGCTTCAGAACGCGGTCACGCAAGGGCGTTCCCAAAGCGACTCGACGCAGCGTCTCGTTCCCTCGGGGAACCATGGTTACATACGTAACCTAGAGACGTTTTTGTGTTTCTAAAGGTTCTCTGTACCAGAGAGCTAAATTCCTCAGAAGTTTTTTTTTCATGAACAATTATGTACTAGACAGCTTGAAATAAACCTTGTGTTTGACGTGCTTCCCTTAGTTTAAGGACATATTCAGATGTATTTCACCAGGCGCTGTGACCCTCAACCCAACCTGCACATCATTTAAAAAGTGCCATGCCAGAAGAGGAGGTGATACATAATGTGTGTAAAAAGCCAGTGGGTTAGATAAGGAGTCGTCTTTCCAGAGAGGAAAATGGTTACAAACAAATTGAAATAAAAAAAATAAAAAGCCAGACACAATGTCAAAAGTGGTTTGTATCTGATCTCTTTTGCAAGCTCTTAGAGCACAACAAATAGCATTGTCACATATTTAGGTGTGCAACCCTGAATGGTAAAGTAGGCCACGCACAGGTGTTAGGGGAAGATAAGCCCTGTCCTTTCCCTGCATTTTAAGGGATCCTTCTCAAAATATGAGAGAAGACACATTTCCCAACGCAGAAACTGCCAATCATCCCGGTTTCCCCGTGCAGACGGAAAGTTTGCGTGGGGCTGACATTTCAAAGCTGCTATTGCTCAAGACTTAAATAAAGAATAAAGATACTTGACAGCCGGCAGATTCGAGTCGGAGGTCACTTGTGATTCCTCAAGGACCTGCCATTTTCACTCCTGCTTCTTTAAAGGATGTGATTTTTACATGGCTCGCTGGAATACTCGATTCTGGTCATTCGTGACATTCAGCGGACAGATATTTCACAGTCACCCACGGCAACATGCATCCAGGTAACCAGCACCACATTCACACCTCTGGCATTCGTGTTAAACCTTTAGTATGCAGTTTCTCTAGTAGTGTCACCTAGCCGAACTACAAAAATAAAGCTAGCTTTCAAACAACCTTTGCAAGCGCCCCTTTCATATGTCACACCTTCATCAACTCAAACATCACAAACACAGCTCTCACAGGTCTATAAAAATGAAGACATGTCTCAAGTAGGCTACCTTCAATTAGGGTTGGATATCGTTTGGGTTTTTTTATGCCGGTGCCAAATCGATACTTTTAAAACAAACCGATACTTATAAAAAAAAAATTAAAAAAAAGGAAATCCCCCCAACAATTATGGATTGGCCACTAGCACTATAAACACATGATGTCCGTTTCATCATACTGGATGCCAGAGGGCGCCCTCACATAGAAATCCACATATCCCGTCAGAGAATGACCTTCCAGGAAATCGCTTATATGGACAAAGGCATGCTATTATAGCTGTAACTGAGTAAACAGAACATATAAACTTTTGAATGATAAAACAAAGACAATAAACAGTCGACTGCGACAATATAGTTTATCTGTGTTATTCAAGCCATCTCTGGTATTTTCATAATAATTAAGACCTCGGTGCTTCAGGGCTCAGTGAGCTCCAATGAGCGAAATTCCCAGCTGCCGCCCGGCAACGGTACGGCACGGGAGAGCTCGCCCCCTCAAGTGAGGGTGCTACAGCAGTCAGGTCGGTCGTTCCCTGCCGGTCATCCGCTTCAGGGCACCGAACTGGCTCCTCTAATAATACCAGACGCCAGCCTCAAGAGGCTGGTTCCCTTAGTAGATTTTCTGGTAGCGTGGAAACTTCTACCAAATATCTCAAAATGGGTCCTGCAGATTGTAGAGAAGGTTACAGAATCCAGTTCGGTTCTCGTCTGCCTCGTTTCAACGGGGTCATCCCCACACTATTGGGCCCCGAGCAGGCTCTGGTAATGGAACAAGAAGTAGATACTCTCTTGAGGAAGGGGGCCATAGAACGTGTTCCTCCTCTCGAGAGAGCGTCTGGGTTCTACAGCCGTTACTTCATCGTTCCGAAGAAGGATGGTGGGGGGTGCGACCTCGGTGCCTCAGGGCTCAGTGAGCTCTGACGAGTGAAATTCCCCGCTGCCGCCCGGCAACGGTACGGCACGGGAGAGCTCGCCCCCTCAACTGAGGGGGCTACAGCAGTCGGGTCGGTTGTTCCCTCAGTGCCCTCATGGAGGTTTATTGATACCCCTGCCACCTCGGTGCTTCAGGGCTCAGTGAGCTCCAATGAGCGAAATTCCCAGCTGCCGCCCGGCAACGGTACGGCACGGGAGAGCTCGCCCCCTCAAGTGAGGGTGCTACAGCAGTCAGGTCGGTCGTTCCCTGCCGGTCATCCGCTTCAGGGCACCGAACTGGCTCCTCTAATAATACCAGACGCCAGCCTCAAGAGGCTGGTTCCCTTAGTAGATTTTCTGGTAGCGTGGAAACTTCTACCAAATATCTCAAAATGGGTCCTGCAGATTGTAGAGAAGGTTACAGAATCCAGTTCGGTTCTCGTCTGCCTCGTTTCAACGGGGTCATCCCCACACTAGTGGGCCCCGAGCAGGCTCTGGTAATGGAACAAGAAGTAGATACTCTCTTGAGGAAGGGGGCCATAGAACGTGTTCCTCCTCTCGAGAGAGCGTCCGGGTTCTACAGCCGTTACTTCATCGTTCCGAAGAAGGATGGGGGGTGCGACCTCGGTGCCTCAGGGCTCAGTGAGCTCCGCCGAGTGAAATTCCCAGCTGCCGCCCGGCAACGGTACGGCACGGGAGAGCTCGCCCCCTCAATTGAGGGTGCTACAGCAGGGGGGTCGGTTGTTCCCTCAGTGCCCTCATGGAGGTTTATTGATACCCCTGCCACCTCGGTGCTTCAGGGCTCAGTGAGCTCCGACGAGCGAAATTCCCAGCTGCCGCCCGGCAACGGTACGGCACGGGAGAGCTCGCCCCCTCAAGTGAGGGTGCTACAGCAGTCAGGTCGGTCGTTCCCTGCCGGTCATCCGCTTCAGGGCACCGAACTGGCTCCTCTAATAATACCAGACGCCAGCCTCGAGAGGCTGGTTCCCTTAGTAGATTTTCTGGTAGCGTGGAAACTTCTACCAAATATCTCAAAATGGGTCCTGCAGATTGTAGAGAAGGTTACAGAATCCAGTTCGGTTCTCGTCTGCCTCGTTTCAACGGGGTCATCCCCACACTAGTGGGCCCCGAGCAGGCTCTGGTAATGGAACAAGAAGTAGATACTCTCTTGAGGAAGGGGGCCATAGAACGTGTTCCTCCTCTCTCTCTCGAGAGCGTCCGGGTTCTACAGCCGTTACTTCATCGTTCCGAAGAAGGATGGAGGGGTTGCGTCGGATCTTAGATCTCCGTCTTCTGAACCGCGCTATCAAACGGCTTCGGTTCAAGATGCTCACTATCAGCAGATAGTATCTCAGATCCAGTCCGAGGACTGGTTTGTTACGATAGATCTCAGAGACGCTTATTTCCATGTTTCCATCCTCCCTCAACACTGGAAGTTCCTGAGGTTTGCTTTCGGGGGCGAAGCATACCAATATAGAGTTCTTCCCTTCGGCCTGTTACTCTCACCCCACACTTTCACAAAGTGTGTGGATGCTGCTCTGGCTCCACTGCGACTCCAGGGCATCCGCATACTCAATTATATCGATGATTGGTTAACACTAGCTCAATCGGAGCAGATGGCGGCTCGGCATCGAGATGTCGTCCTCGCCCATACGAGAGAGCTGGGGTTAAGACTAAATGCCAAGAAGAGTGTTCTTTCTCCACTACAGAGAACCACTTATTTAGGCGTGGTGTGGGACTCAACCTCGATGCAGGCACGTCTGTCTCCTGCTCGAATCGAGTCAATCCTCATGACAGTCACGAGGGTAAGAGAAGGCCAGTCACTCACTGTCAAACAGTTTCTGAGGCTGTTGGGCCTGATGGCAGCGGCGTCCAACGTGATACCTTTTGGCCTGCTGTACATGAGACCCTTGCAGTGGTGGCTCAGAACCAAAGGATTTTCCCTGAGGGGGAATCCGCTTTGCATGATCAATGTCACGCGGCGATGCTTACGTGCTTACGCGATGTGGAAGAAACGTTGGTTCCTGGTTCAAGGCCTGACGTTAGGGGCTCCTTGTCGTCGCGTAAGGCTAACGACGGATGCCTCTCTCACGGGCTGGGGAGCGGTCATGAGTTGCCGCTCTGCCTAGGGTCTGTGGGAAGGCCATCATCTCTTTGGCACATCAACTGCCGGGGAATGCTGGCCGTGTTTCGAGCTCTGACACACTTCCTTCCAGACCTAAGGGGGCATCATGCGTTTGTCCGCACAGACAACACATCGGTGGTCTCCTACATCAATCGGCGGAGTTATGGAAGCTGTGGGCATGGCCCCTGAGGGGGCACAGCTCCTAGCATCTGGTCTCTCAACTGAGGTTGTTGAGGCTGTACTCCAGTCCAGAGCTCCCGCCACTAGGAAACAGTATGCCTTGAAGTGGAAACTTTTCGCTTCATGGTGCGGACAGTGACTGCAGGACCCAGTCAACTGCCCAATTGGTACAGTTCTGGAGTTTCTGCAGGAGCGATTCTCCGCAGGGTTATCTCCCTCCACTCTGAAGGTATACGTGGCGGCCTTAGCTGCTTACCACGCCCTTCTGGGTGGTCAATCATTGGGAAGACACCCACTTGCCACTCGTTTCCTCCGTGGCACCCTGAGGCTGAGGCCAGTACAGCGCACCAAGGTGCCCTCATGGGACCTGGCTGTGGTTCTGGAGGGCTCATGCAATGCCCCCTTTGAACCTATAGAAGAAGTTCGGTCAAGTTGCTCAGGCTCAAGACCATCTTTCTCCTCGCTATTTCCTCACTAAAAAGGATCGGGGATCTTCAGGCACTCTCTGTTTCATGCTTGGAGTTCGCTCCAGGCATGGTTAGGGCATTCCTTTACCCGAGGGCCGGGTATGTCCCTAAGGTGCCCACTTCTTCACCAGGGCCCATAGTACTTAAGGCATTCTGTCCTCCTCCATACCAGGAAGTAGGCCAAGAAAGGCGTAATCTGCTCTGTCCAGTTCGAGCACTGGACGCTTACGCACACAGAGTTGCCCCGTCGCGTAAGGCAGATCAGCTTTTTGTTTGTTTTGGTCCGCCAAAGAAGGGATTTCTGGCGATCAAGCAGACTACGGGTAGGTGGGTGGTCGAGGCCATCTCACTAGCCTACGAGTCCTCTGGCCTCCCATCACCTATGGGGGTCAGAGCGCACTCGACCAGGAGTATGGCGGCCTCCAAGGCTTTCAGCCTGGGTGTGGCCTTGCAGGACATTTGTGCTGTGGCGGGCTGGTCCTCTCCACCCACTTTTGTCCGCTTTTACAACCTAGACCTGGCTTCTACCCCAGGTTCCCCAGTTCTCTCTTCGTGATGTGCTCATAGGACACACACACAGGCAGGGACTTGGTAGTATGGCGCAGTTGGTATTCTCGTTCCCAAAGCGACTCGACGCAGCTCGAGTTCCTGAAGGGGAACGTCTCTAGGTTACGTATGTAACCATGGTTCCCCGAGGGAACGAGACGCTGCGTCTCTTTGCCATACTCCCTGCATCCCTGCCGGCGCTACTTCATCGAAGCTGGTTTGCGCCCGGCCGGATGTGCCTTTATGCTTTCTGGTGCTTACGTCACCCTGCTCGTGACGTCTCGCTGCTCCATTGGACGGATTTGACACGTGCTTCAGAACGCGGTCACGCAAGGGCGTTCCCAAAGCGACTCGACGCAGCGTCTCGTTCCCTCGGGGAACCATGGTTACATACGTAACCTAGAGACGTTTTTGTGTTTCTAAAGGTTCTCTGTACCAGAGAGCTAAATTCCTCAGAAGTTTTTTTTTCATGAACAATTATGTACTAGACAGCTTGAAATAAACCTTGTGTTTGACGTGCTTCCCTTAGTTTAAGGACATATTCAGATGTATTTCACCAGGCGCTGTGACCCTCAACCCAACCTGCACATCATTTAAAAAGTGCCATGCCAGAAGAGGAGGTGATACATAATGTGTGTAAAAAGCCAGTGGGTTAGATAAGGAGTCGTCTTTCCAGAGAGGAAAATGGTTACAAACAAATTGAAATAAAAAAAATAAAAAGCCAGACACAATGTCAAAAGTGGTTTGTATCTGATCTCTTTTGCAAGCTCTTAGAGCACAACAAATAGCATTGTCACATATTTAGGTGTGCAACCCTGAATGGTAAAGTAGGCCACGCACAGGTGTTAGGGGAAGATAAGCCCTGTCCTTTCCCTGCATTTTAAGGGATCCTTCTCAAAATATGAGAGAAGACACATTTCCCAACGCAGAAACTGCCAATCATCCCGGTTTCCCCGTGCAGACGGAAAGTTTGCGTGGGGCTGACATTTCAAAGCTGCTATTGCTCAAGACTTAAATAAAGAATAAAGATACTTGACAGCCGGCAGATTCGAGTCGGAGGTCACTTGTGATTCCTCAAGGACCTGCCATTTTCACTCCTGCTTCTTTAAAGGATGTGATTTTTACATGGCTCGCTGGAATACTCGATTCTGGTCATTCGTGACATTCAGCGGACAGATATTTCACAGTCACCCACGGCAACATGCATCCAGGTAACCAGCACCACATTCACACCTCTGGCATTCGTGTTAAACCTTTAGTATGCAGTTTCTCTAGTAGTGTCACCTAGCCGAACTACAAAAATAAAGCTAGCTTTCAAACAACCTTTGCAAGCGCCCCTTTCATATGTCACACCTTCATCAACTCAAACATCACAAACACAGCTCTCACAGGTCTATAAAAATGAAGACATGTCTCAAGTAGGCTACCTTCAATTAGGGTTGGATATCGTTTGGGTTTTTTTATGCCGGTGCCAAATCGATACTTTTAAAACAGTTCCGGTGCCTGAACCGATACTTATTAAAAAATAAATAAATAAAAATTCCCCCCAAAAAAGATGGATTGGCCATTAGCACTATAAACACATGACGTCTGTTTCATTCATACTGGACGCCAGAGGGCACCCTCGCACAGAAAATCCACATATCCAATCGGAGAATGACCTTCCAGGAAATCGCTTATATGGACAAAGGCATGCTATTATAGCTGTAACTGAGTAAACAGAACATATAAACTTTTGAATGATAAAACAAAGACAATAAACAGTCGACTGCGACAATATAGTTTATCTGTGTTATTCAAGCCATCTCTGGTATTTTCATAATAATTAAGTATATTTATAATCCATTGCTAATCGATGTATTCTTTTTAAAGGAGACATATTATGCCCCTTTTTACAATATGTAATATAAGTCTCTGGTGTCTCCAGAATGTGTCTGTGAAGTTTCAGCTCAAAATACTGCACAGATGATTTATTATATCATTTTGAAAATATTTTGAGTGGAAGCAGAAACACGCTGTTTTTCAGGCCTGTCTCTTTAAATGCAAATGAGCTGCTGCTCCCCGCCCCCTTTTCTAGAATAGAGCTGTGCCATTACAGCTCGGACCTGCTAAGAAACATCTGTTTTGGTTCTGATTAACATGTTTATCACACTGAAATCATGCGTATTAAACCATATGAGTTTAAACTTCTTATATACGGTTTTCTGAGAGCACACATCCGAAGCACACGGACAGAAAGCGGCTGTCACAGCATGTGAGTACTAAACTTCTCAAAAGTTCTCATTCAGACACAAGTTTACGTTAAAAACACACATGAGTTACAAAAAACAGTCGGTTATGTCTGTGAAGGTAAACAGCTGGGAAATAAATTGCATGTTTATTTTAGATATGTGTGGCAGCAGCAATATACATTAAATAAATCAATAAATCCACTATCTTGTCTCCTCTGAGACTGGGACTGTAAATAGTGTTCTGTGCTCGTCTGTGCAGCCGAAGACAGAACAGTTAGCATGTTTTGCTCAAACTTTTGCCATTGCATTAGACCTGGTACACCGTTGTCGCTTGCGAAAACACAATAGCGGCTCCGTGGGTGGAAATTTACAGATTAAGGGGCGGTAATATTATAATGAGATCCCTTTGCCACGTCACCAAGGAAGCAAAATCAGACGCGCTCGTTTTCTCAGACACTTGCAGAAAAAGGCTTACCAAAACAAAGTTACTGGGTTAATCTTTTTCCTGTTTCCTTGGTTGGTAGATGCACTGGCGACCTGATTATAGCACTTAAAACCTGGAAAAGTCAGATTTTCATGAAACATTTTTTTCTGCGTCATTCTGTGATAAGAAGCCACATCAGATCACAAAAGGAAGCATTTGACTGGTGTTGTGGAGTAAAAAGGTTATAATGTTCTCTTTTGTTGGACAACAGGTTTAGAAATGTGAATACAAGGGAAGTTTAGTTTTAGGCATTTTAGTTTAAGCAGGTTTAGCTTAGTTAACGGAAGGCTACCTGCTGCCATCAGAGCAAGTGTAATTACTGCATTCACGCGCTCCTCGGATGCTCTCATTTCCCGAGTTGTGTCCCATATTGGTACCGGGTTTCGGTACTCAACCCTACCTTCAATAAATGGTCCAATACATTAGGAATACTTTTAATTTTACTGTTTAGAATAACTGTCAAGAAACTCTGCAAGTTTGTCGTATTGACTGAAACTCAAACATTCCATCAAATTCCTCCATCTTATAAAACCACTGCCAGTGTTTACCCTAGCTTTACCCTGTTGCCCGTCTGTGCATATTTTAGCAAGTCTATACATTTGTTCTTGCACTTATGGAATGGAATCTGAATTTCTTTGTCCAAAACACCTGGCTCAGATTGCTACAGTAGCCACGACCCAAACTCTCGCCATTGGCTGCGTGGAGGTACATTGGTTGACAGGCAGGCATAAGATATCATATGACTGCCTTCGGACAAAATGCAATGATTGGACGAACACTTTATAGTTCTGAGACTTAAAAGTCATGCTGGTCATTTCACAAACACAACTGGCAGGAAACCATTTTTAATTTATTTTTTCCATTGCATACACAACTATTCTGGATTGCTGCAGAAAATTTAATTGGGAAGAAATTAAAATTTGTGGATTTGACATGATGATACACTTCAATGACCATGTAATTGGTAAACATAAAGCATATCTTACATTAATGAGAACATTTTACATCCATAAAATGAAATAATTTCACTCCAAAGCTAATTTTCTCACTATAAAGATTACATCAAGCTGTAATGTTTTACATAAATGTAAAAGTAAAAGGCGATTAGAGCTTATAACATTGTAAGTATATTGTTATATTGTTGTATAAAGTGCAAGGCAAACTTTTCTCTTACATAATTTTGCATTATTTTTGAATGTAATATTTCTCATTGTATTATTCTTGTACAAGGCATTAATAATAATAATAATAATAATAATAAAATAATAATTTCAACTCAAATAATATGTCCATTTATTAATATAAATATATGTATTTGGTGTACAGTACAGTAAGAATAATTGTTGTTGATGTCATTATTATTAATAATTTTACTACTACTAGTATTATTATTATTATTATTATTATTATTTGGTGAGTAGCCATGAAATGCTTTTTTTGTGCAATTGATGTTTTGTAATTCGTGCTAACTTTTTTTGAGTTTTTGGTCAGTCAGTTCAACGCACGCATCCAAAGGCATCATTCACCAAGACTAGGGAGCATTGACAAACCGTCTGCGGTTTTAGGGACCATTTACAAATTCCACAGCTGGCATGTGAAAATGGTGCTGAAAATGGATGTCATCTTTAATTATGGGTTGATGTCTATTCTCCGTGCCAGACAATACAATCAGCTGGCTTTTACTGAAACGTACAAGGCACACAAAGACAATAACAGCTGACAGCTCACGAATCATCAGATGACAGTAAACCGTTGAGTTCAATAAGTTACTTCAAATAAAACATGCAAGCAGAAGCTGAACAATTTAGCATGGGCTGGTTGCCTTCAATATGTACATGACATCCATGTCATGCTAAGTGATCAATTATTGAGCAAGAAAAGAGCTTGTGGAGGAATAGAACATTTGGTTAGATATTAAAACTAAGAAAATTAAAACAACTGTAGTCAAAAGACTTATTCTTGAGCAAGAATATTCTCAACTAATAAATATAAAATTGTTGAAGATATTTTGTACAACAGACATACAGCAAATATGCACAGCAGGGTTATTATAGTTTACTAGGGGTGTCAAATTATTTTTTTTATATTCGTCGAATTTAAATAAAAATCCACATTCGAATGCAAAAACGATGCATTTGAATTTTAGGTGAAATAAGGAGGCAGCCTTATCAGTGGCTCACGAGATGCGATGACGATGTAAGTGTCGTTGCATTATAATGTTTTTGCTGAACCCACTAGATGCGGCGTTGCTACGTTGTTCATTAAAAATATTGAGGAAAAAGAGAACATCAATGCGATCTTGAAGAAGATCTTGTTTACATCAAAGCTGAAACCAAGCCGTTCACACAGAACACATATTTCGCACATTTTCTAGAAGGACATCTATCACCGTTGCACTCGCATGTCGCACAAAAGAGGCCCTGTCCCAAATGGAACATTTCATGTGCACGTGCGGACTTATGGACTTACAATGGTCACCGCGTACGCGCGTGTGTTAAGTCCACGAGACCGTAGGGTGTCCCATTTGTCATTTTAGTGTTCAGAAGGGTGCTCGCGGGTTCCATCTTTGCGGCCATTATGCACCCTCGATCCGCACTTCTGCCAAGCCCACACTGGTTCGAGCTCCGAAGCAGACCTTACCCGACAGTCAAAGCGGCTTTACATCACGAAAGTGCAGACTCAGAGGAAGACCGCGAGGGTTTAGGGTGCCATTTGGGACAGGGCCAGAGCCGCATGTTTAGAAAGCCATGTAAAATTAAAGGTGCCATAGAATGCATTGATACGATATTTTAAATTGTTCTCTGATATCGACATAGAAGGTATGTGGCTTAGGTAAGGGAAAAAAATCTCCAGAAACGGTTTTACATGTCACAGCAAAGATCAACTGGGACCTTCAGACTGCATCAAGTGTTTCTTTCAGACAGACGTGACGTGCAAGTATTCAAACTTAGTCTTATTAATTGATACATTAGGTATCATTTGCACCTTTTTACAAAGGTGTGTTTGAACTAAGAATCTGATGTTTCCTTCAGGTGTAAATCTGCTGAATATCAAATGGTACCATAGTTTCATATTCTTATTTCTCTTACCTTTACTGCGTTAAGCTTTAACCATTTCCTATACAAACTGTATGTGTGTGTGTGTGTGTGTGTGTGTGTGTGTATATGTGTATGTTAGACCAGTTTAAGTGTTTATGTAGTTAATAAAGTCTTACTTGTATCACACTTGACGTTGTTCATTGTTTGCTCATAACTGGAGTCACTTAATCATGCAGATTTATGCTAAAAGCTCTTTGTAGAATTGCACAGTAAGAAAGTTATTTGACTTAACCAGGAAATTAACGCTCTTAGAATTGACAGACAGATTACCCTGAGAGGTCAGCTAAATATCTACAGCGGATCTAAATATTTATAATTAATTATAACTAGTTATGATTAATTATTCATATTTCCCCATGAGTTGATTCGCTACAATTTCAATACTTTCTCTAGCAGTTATATCGTTGGGTAATTATACTGTATATAAAATTCGGGCATCAGGGAGCCGCTAATAATATGCAGGGATATGCGAATGCATGATCACTTTTTACTTTCACTTTCGAGATTTGCGATCGCACGTGCTTTGTGTAAACTACAGCGGCAGTACTTACCACACATTTAAATCATATGTACTATAATGTAACAGGCTACCACTAGCAAGCAGCTAACCATGTCCCTTTAGTGGCTCCCGTTATTTTTTTAGAATGTGTGTTATTTGTTTTCTGTGCCTTTCTGAATACAGACACCAACCCATCCCTGCACATCACATCCCCTGCACAGCCTGGAACATCAAATTTATTTCCATGATCTGCCATTTTCGCTATTATCCTCGCTTGTTTCTTCACAATACCTGCAAAACTTCTGATGATTCGGGTGTGCAGGTTCGGCTGAATTGCACAGTAAGAAAGTTATTTCCCTTAACCAGGAAATTAACGTTCTTAGAATTGACAGACAGATTACCCTGAGAGGTCAGCTAAATATCTACAGCGGATCTAAATATTTATAATTAATTATAACTAGTTATGATTAATTATTCATATTTCCCCATGAGTTGATTCGCTACAATTTCAATACTTTCTCTAGCAGTTATATCGTTGGGTAATTATACTGTATATAAAATTCGGGCATCAGGGAGCCGCTAATAATATGCAGGGATATGCGAATGCATGATCACTTTTTACTTTCACTTTCGAGATTTGCGATCGCACGTGCTTTGTGTAAACTACAGCGGCAGTACTTACCACACATTTAAATCATATGTACTATAATGTAACAGGCTACCACTAGCAAGCAGCTAACCATGTCCCTTTAGTGGCTCGCGTTATTTTATTAGAATGTGTGTTATTTGTTTTCTGTGCCTTTCTGAATACAGACACCAACCCATCCCTGCACATCACATCCCCTGCACAGCCTGGAACATCAAATTTATTTCCATGATCTGCCATTTTCGCTATTATCCTCGCTTGTTTCTTCACAATACCTGCAAAACTTCTGATGATTCGGGTGTGCAGGTTCGGCTGACGGCTGGCATAGAACATGGGCGGGTATATGCAAATGTCGGGGGCGTAACTATTAGTGATCCCGACTGTAATGTCACAGTCGGTGTTATGTTCTGATTCACCTATTTTTCAGTGGTCTTTTGCATTCTTGAGATTTACATAAAAATGAGGAAACAATGGTGTTTGAAACTTTGAGGCTCACGGTATGTCATTTCCATGTACATAACTGTTATTATTCAACTGTGCCAAGGTAAATACAGTTTTCCATTCTATGGCACCTTTAATGCAAGTTTAACTTTGAAAAAAAAACATTGAGATTTGAGAAAAACTATTGAGACTTTATGGTGGGTTTTTTTCCCCATCCCACTGAATCTCATGTTTTTAAATGAAAAATGTACTCTGTGTGATTGGCTTTCAGCCCTTTGTATTAAACTATGCATACATACATGATGCTGTTTTGTTTATAGTTGTTTAAGCAACTTAATTAATTATAATTGTTTTATAAACATTATTTTAAACATTACGCACTTTTTCACAGATAGTCATTTTATCTTATGCATTTAATAAAAGTGCATTAGTAATATTTTGCCCTCTTGTGGCCTCAGAAGAGAAGCCAAAAGCTTTTCTTCACCCTAACTAAAATTATGCATTTTAAATTTGAATATAATTCGAATTTTGATAATATTGAAGTACAAAATTTGAATTGAGTTTTTCAGCCATTTTGACAGCCCTATAGTTTACTAAAACTAAATCTGAAACCATAAAAAAAACTTACGTAACTTGAAATAAAATAAACATTAACTGAAATAAAATTATATATTTTATACACACTTAGAAGATAGAAGGTTCATTCTCTTTTCAAAGCAAAAATTGCAATACAGCATGGGCAAACACACAATGCTTTAAAATGCTGTCTAAGAATGCAGCTCACTGGGTTTTTGCACTCACCAACAAATTCAGATACATTTTTTGCCCATTAAGTTACACATGGCATATTTTTCCCAATGTCCTTCAAGACTAGAGTGTGAGAACGCATTTCAGAGAGGAGGGTGAGAACAGAAAGACTGGAAAATTGAGTGAGATGACCTATATTTCCATGAAACAGGCTGATATGAGAAAAGACTGTGGCTATAATGGTCACCTTCATTTATTTGTGCCAAGGCCAGAGCCTTCCTCACTCCTTTGAAATATTAGCCATATTTCATCTTTGAAGACCACAAAAGGAATTCTTTTTTTTATTTATAGATATTTTAATATGCATATAAAATTACTTGATAAAGCAATTATATTTGTTTTACATTATACAACAGACTCAAACTGGGTTTTATTATATGTATTTAGATCATATGCATGCTCTTAGAAGATGCTTTCTTACCAAAGCAGCTTACGAGAAGAAAATTAAAAAAAATCACAACATTATTTCTGCATATTATATAAAAACCTTCCACAACAGCTTAAATCAAATCATTTGGACTATTCATACTGGATAGCAGGGGATAATTACTTCTAATAATGCCAGACTGTAAACAAAGATATGATAAAAGCAAAGGTAAAGCCCCAGAGGAATTATTGAACATTTAAAGTCATTTCGACCAGCATTAATATAGGTTGGTCATGTTTGTTCTCTGCTTTATGGAATATATATATGTATATATATATATATATATATATATATATATACACACACATATTATATATATATATATATACATATTATATAT
>NW_015507469.1:33197-46950 GCF_001515645.1 Sinocyclocheilus grahami | reverse complement strand
TATATATATATATATATATATATATATATATATTTATATACAAACTCCATAACTCCATTAAGTTCATTAAATTAAGCTGTATATATATGCATTAAATTAAGCTATATATATATATGGAAAAATTTATAGGTATATATATATATATATATATATTTATATATATATTCACAAACTCCATTAAGTTCATTAAATTAAGCTGTATATATATGCATTAAATTAAGCTATATATATATATGGAAATGTGCATCAATTTATAGGTATTGTACTATAATTAATATAACATTTAAGGTGTAGGCTAAATTTAATATAAAACCATTTCGAATTTTGACATCTATGTAGAAACATTTTAATTTTAACACACTGGATGAATAGATAAGTACTCAAAATGCAAGGCAACTAGGCATAATTATGCCAAATTAATTGATATAATCATATTTTGCCACAAATCCTGCCTTGTTGGAAAAATATGTTGGACTAAGGAAATTGTTCGGTTGTGTGACTTGAATTTCATCAAATTAGAATTCCTGCCATTCCAATCCAATCCAAATTCTCATACAACATCCTGTAGGGCATGAATAATTGAATTCAAATACACACTTGCGAACTGCAAAGCCGCCAGTTCTTACATTTTAACATTCTGACCAACACTGCTCAGACATTCAGTGCTGTAATACAGTGAATATAGCAGTGGCACATCCAGCAGTGTGTTTCTCTGCTAATGCCTCTTCGTTGATCTCAGGGTACATTTTTATTGAATTGCTGTTTCACTATTTACAAGCAAACAAGTGAAAGACAAATATTAATGAATTACCATAATTACAAAGAAAATGGGTCATTTTAATTATATGTGTTCTGAAGATGTGAACTCAAATAAGCTCCCAATAGCTCAGAAAAAAGAAACAGAGATATAATTATAATTCAGTCTGAAAAAGCTGTCTGGGATGATAATTATAGGCTGAAGGAGGGTTTCTGGGAAGGAGGCTGTGGAGTTCACCAAACAAGAGCACATCCACTACAAAGGGGGGATAAATAAATCTGGTTGATGCTTTCTTCTCACAATAGAGCGGCAAGAGAAAAGGTCACCTGAAACCAGAGCATTAGGCCAAGTGGGTGACTGGTATTTCCTGCACAAATGCAGGAACTTCACACATTGAACATAAATAAATAAATACATAAAATGATTCACTATACCTACTCATTATTCATGTCTCTTCTAAATCATTTGCTGTCAAACATTTTAGGCTTTTTTCCAGGTTTCTGACTGGTTTAAGGACAAACTTTGATGCTAAACTATGCCACATGTTCATCTGTGCTCATGAATTGAGTGAAAAGAAGGAACACTGCAACTGACTGTGACAAATTTACATCTACTCTATATTGTGAAATGGCCAATTACTGCACAGTTTTAATTGTTGTAATAGTTTTATATATTTTAATTGAATCTTGATGTTAAATTGTTGACATATCAGTTTCTATATTTTAGGTCTATAAACACAATGTCTGAATTTATTATTAACAAGTAATAAAAACATATCCGAGCAAAAGGTAAAACTACGTGAAACTGAATCTCAAACACATTGAAATGTTTACAAGGTCAAAGAATACAAGAACATCTGCACAAGCCATCAATTCATAACATTTGGATCATGAATATTAATTAGGTAATGTGACTGAAGATGATCAACGTCATGACAGGATAATTCATATTTATGAGTGCAGTCTTTGAATCTGACCTCACAACCTTTGTCCCCACTCATTCTGATGCCGATTGTGGTGATCAACCTCCAAAAAGGACCACAATTCAACTAAAAAAGTACCATCAAAATATCAACAGTAGTCCATACAACTCATTCAGTACAAATGTGCCAGATTCCAAGTCCCCTAAAACCATACAAGGGCTTTGTGTGAAGAAAAACGCTTAAAATCTCACTGTTCTGTTTCCTGCTCTGAGATCAGTTGGCTTTGAAATATTTTCAAACATCATCCTACAGCTTCATTTTGGAGTTTGACTGAATCCATTGGCTGTTTCAAGTAGGAAGTCTCTGTATCCTGTGATTTGCTAAGAAAATAGCATCATAATAAAGATACATGGTATGCTTGTATTACCCATGTAGCATCAGTCATAAAATCTCCTCATTATGACATACATAATGTGGGCTCCTTCTGTTTTGTTAGGAGTTGAATCTCTTTCAGGGTCTGTTCCTAAGCCAAAATGGCAAACCTGCTTTCTGACAACCCCAACACCCCCAGCACTATTAGCAATCAAGCATGTCATAGCCAGTGATGCAGTCTCTCCTAACACTTTCATAAAGCTGCTAGTGGAGAGCCAAGACTTCACTGCCATCTCCAGCATTTTACAATCCAGGCAGAAGTGCAAAATATATGCAGGCCATGAATTTGTGTAACAGCAATGGACCGCCAAGTTGTGTTTTTCTTTTTTGTGGGCGTGCATTAAATGGGTGTTTGTGAAGTATAAGTCCCTGGTGGTATATGCTATAACTACACCATCATGCTGCCAAAAAAGCATCTTCTCCATTGATGGCCATTTGATGACAAATTACAAATTTGGACTGTGTGTGTTTTTTGTGGTGACACCAGCCAATCATAACTGTCATAACATATTTTTTCTGTCATATGGCATTTATGTCTCAGGTGACTGGCTTAAAAGTGTGCCCATAAGCAAAGATGGCTGCTTGCAAATCAAATATTTCTGGGAGGCAGGTGGGTTATTCTCAAAATATGGTGATAAAAATGTCTCTTGACTTCAGCCATGAAAAAAGATTTCAAGTAGTTGCTCCAACTAAAGGCATAATTCAGATTTTTTTTTTAATCAATCAGTCATTCAATCAATAAACAAAAAAGTAAAATGCCATGAAGCTTAACTGTAACGTAACAAACAACCATTTACAGCAGCTCTATTGACATAGTAGACACCATATCATTTGTCCTGCCAGGCCTGTCCCAACTACAACTGGTCTGAACGGAATGTTTCTCCCTGTTTAATCCCCTGAAGGAGAGCGGAGCGGGAAATGTGAGGTGACATGGTGTGAATTGAGTCAGGTTGTTTTGGGGGCCTATTGTGGTGATAATGCACAACTCTGAAAATGATCTCTAACTGAGATGGACGCACTGAGCAGAACGAGACAGGACAAATACTGGGCTAAACACACATTTGATGACAAAATAACGCCATGAACAGTGAAAAGAAATGAATGTGCTGTATACATGAAGTAACAAATGGACAATTCCAGCTAAGTCCCATGTAAAACTGATGTCTGAGTAATGTCATAAAAGAAGCTGCATTTATTGAAGTGCACTAAACATCTGCTATTAAGTGCCTTGCAAGTCACATTAATGCTAAAATTGCATGTAATGATGGTGAATTTTTCATAAATATTTTAAAAGTGTATATGGTATGCATTTTAACACTCATAATTAGTTTTTTTTAATGCTACAAAAAAAAGATAAAATGAAATAAATTCAATTAAATATAACCCTGTAATGTGAACCCTAAAAGCTGAATGCAATAATTTAAATATAAATTATTAAAATAAATAAAAGACTGTAATTTAATACATTATATATATAGTTATATAGTAAACGGCATCATAGTTTATGATGCCATTTATGACCTAATGCAATAGCCTAAAATAGAAATGCTTAAGATTGCACAATGCAATTTATTAGCATTTAAAGACATTATTTGTCTAATGTATGTTTAAATCCCACATTTACTTACTTTTTCAATTTAATTGAATTAAAATTGCATTTACTTTCATTTAAAATAAACTGCCCTTTGTGGTTAAAAAAGGGAAGTCTCTCTCTGTTTCCCATTTTCTTTTATTCTATTTCAGTTTCTTTTTTGAGGAACTAAGAAGGTCACCATGTTCCACCAAGCCCATGTAGATGTCCATCCTTTTTATTCCATGTGCTGACCGAGATGAAGCAGGTGCAGAGGAAGTGAGGTATATTTCTGCACACGTTTGTAAACCAAAGGTGTCCCTAGCCGTGCTTATCAATGGCCAATGAACAACCTTTCTGAGGACAGATAACAAAGGACGTCCCACCAGGGTTTAGATACAAGGATGGAGCATTGGTTTCCTCTCTGCCTTTGAAAATTCAAAAGATCACGTTTCAAAAGGAAGGGGTGAACAAAAGGGGGGTGCTACGTGTGGTAAAGGAAGGATGATGTGGTCTTTTGAGCAGTGTGTCAGCAGGTAGAATGCAAGGGCAAGGATGGGTCATTGCTTCCCCACCACCGGCTGTATCTCTGTTCCTGATCATCGACACAACACAAAAAAGCATTCCTTCACTTTTTTTTTTTGGTTAAAAATGATCCAAAATCAATTATTTAGCAATTACATGACCAGTCAGTATTCAAAACTATCTACTTACCTTAGCACGATTCACAACGGTAAGCTTTGGCAGTAATGTTTTCTAATTGTAGTGGTTCGGGTCATTCGTCTTTGCGTCATTACGTCACGTCTGTATACATAAAGAAGGAGTCCCGGCCATTAGGCTCTATTGCGTGTGTTGATGTGGCAGGTGGCGGATCATTTGTAGCCTCTTCTTACAGCAGCTGGAATAATTAAACTTGCCATTTTAGAACGAGTTCTAAGGAACATCAAAAGGGGGGTGCTACGTGTGGTAAAGGAAGGATGATGTGGTCTTTTGAGCAGTGTGTCAGCAGGTAGAATGCAAGGGCAAGGATGGGTCATTGCTTCCCCACCACCGGCTGTATCTCTGTTCCTGATCATCGACACAACACAAAAAAGCATTCCTTCACTTTTTTTTTTTGGTTAAAAATTATCCAAAATCAATTATTTAGCAATTACATGACCAGTCAGTATTCAAAACTATCTACTTACCTTAGCACGATTCACAACGGTAAGCTTTGGCAGTAATGTTTTCTAATTTTAGTGGTTCGGGTCATTCGTCTTTGCGTCATTACGTCACGTCTGTATACATAAAGAAGGAGTCCCGGCCATTAGGCTCTATTGCGTGTGTGGATGTGGCAGGTGGCGGATCATTTGTAGCCTCTTCTTACAGCAGCTGGAATAATTAAACTTGCCATTTTAGAACGAGTTCTAAGGAACATTAATTAGCTTTTTTGGGTTAAAAGAACAATTTCTTGTGATGCCATTCGAATGGTTTGACCATTAGAGATTAGACTGTACACAAATTTAAATCTACTGATAGCGATAATACTCACTAAATACACAGTCACGCAATGTTTATGTTGTTAACATTAACTATTTGAGAATTAAGTATAACAATAATAATAATTTGCACGGTTTGATGTGATCTGAGCTAACTATGCAATCGTTATATTTAATCACCATTAGCAGTGCAATTTATTGTAAAACATTTTATTTTTTCAGTTGGTCAGAACAAAACTGGCAGACATGTTACTTAATGTTCAGATGACATTTTCCGGTGAAACTTCTTATTTTGGACATACTTCTAAGATGTAGAATCTGTAATTCCAAAGTAGAGTGAATATCCAGACAGGTGCGTTGAATGAGAGCCCACACATACACCTCAAAACATTAGATTCATCCGCGCTGAGAAGTCGTGCCGATGCACAACCCACGTAAAGAAGATAATTCTGCAAATAACTGCAATTGCAAGTTTCAAACAGAAATGGCGGCAAAGAGACAAAACTTATGGACTGCAGCTTTTTTTTTTTTTAAGTCTCTTAAGCTCACCAAGGCTGCATTTGTTTGATGAAAAATACAATAATATATTAAGAATGTGTAATATTATTACAATCTAAAATAACTATATTTTAATTATTATTATTTTGGTAACACTTTACAATAAGGTTACATTAGTTAACGTTAATGTATTAACTAACATGAACAAACAATGAACAACACATTTATTACAGTATTTATTAATCTTTGTTAATGTTAGTTAATGAAAATAGAGTTGTTCATTGCTAATTCATGTTAGTTCACAGTGCATTAACTAATGTTAACAAGCACAAATTTTGATTTGAATAATGCATTAATAAATGTTGAAATTAACATTAACTAAGATTAATAAATGCTGTAGAAATATTGTTCATGCTTAGTTCATGTTAACTAAAGTAGTTAACCAATGAACCATATTGTAAAGTGTTACCATTATTTCTGTGATGGCAAAGTTGAATTTTCAACAGCCATTATTTCAGTCTTCAGTGTTACATAATCTGAAAACTTTTTTTTTTAAACTTACCATAAGTAGTGTGCAGTATACATTGCAAATATACTGCCAGCGAAGCAACTGTCACAGATATGGATAGGAATGTTGTAGTAAGCACAGGTATAGTAGTACAAGCACTGGACAAGCACACATAAAATTAAGTACAGACATACAAATAGTGTGCTATTACACTCATACACAAAGGCGCGCACACACACACACACACACACACACACACACACGTTGCTCGAAAAACAAGAAGAACGCAGCTAAAAGCAGTTTAAAGTTTATTTTATGGATGGGGAAAGACGTTCCTCACACTTGCACGGTTGAAAGATTGCTTGCATTTTGTCTCCACATCTCATGGCAACTTTTTTTGCTTTCAAAATGCATTACAGACCTGTCAAATCCGTTATGAACCAACCCATGGAGAGTTTTTCATCTGCAAAAAAAGTTGAGGGGAGGTACATTATTTTTCCTTCCGACGGTTGAAGGAATATCATGAATAAATCAGGCACTCAAGACGACAGTTGCGAAGTGTCACGCGGAAGATTCATGCAAAGAGCTTAACTGTAATGTAACAAACAACCGTTTACAGCAGTTCTATTGAAATAGTAGACACCATCTCATTTGTCCTGCCAGGCCTGTCCCAACTACAACTGGTCTGAAGGGAATGTTTCTCCCTGTTTGATCCCCCGCAGGACAGCGGAGCGAGAAAAATGTGAGATGACACGGTGTGAATTGAGTCAGGTTGTTTTGGGGGCCTATTGTGGTGATAATGCACAGCCCTAAAAATGATCCGAGACGGACGCACTCACACACACACACACACACACACACACACACACACCTGCAAACAGGCCCAAAAATATGACAGATAGCTATCTATTGATGACCTGTATTTACACTGTAAATTATGTTGTGTGTATTTACAGTATAATATGTGGCTACTACTTACTACTCAGTTTCACAGTATTTTTTACAGTAATATACAATAATACAACAATACAATTTTTTGCAATTAAATGATGAGTGAATATTACCAGCAGACAGAAAGATAGATAGCTTACTGTTAAATTGTGTTTTAAATAAATACTGTTTAAAACAGTATCGGAACTATATTAGTCATAGTTTATCTTTCCTGTCCCTTTTAACAACAGCTTTTCAAAATCCACAAAAGCGGGCGGTAACGTTTTATTTGCTTTTAGCACTAGTATCCACATGTTGTTCTCATAAATGCACTCAGCAGCCATGAGTACATAAACAACAACCAACGTGAGGTTTGTGTTGACAGAACCCTTATGGAGACATTAAGCAAATAAAAATATATTTGCTTTTCACATTAAACCCAAGATGATAAGCTAAGTCAAATTATGTTTTAAGTTAAACTCTGTGCAAACATGCCTACACCATCCGCCTACGTTGCTTCTGCAGCAAAAGAGAAACTGCAATACAGCTGCTTTCTTGATTCATGTCCTCTACCATCTCAGCTAATGAACAACACCTAAAAAACCCAAGAGAATCCTTCGCCAAAGCCACTGGAAACGGTTCTCTGCGTGAGTCTAACAAACAACTCAGGAAGCACCTGCAGAAGTGCCCATTCAAACAGGGCAGTGAGAAAACCAACCTCCATGCTCATTACGGAGAAAAAGAGTGGTGGCAATATAAACATTTACCTTGCAGGGCTGGGTTTGAATGGAATCCCTGTGTGTCCACCATCGCAGGTACACTCTGTCCCTCTCTCACTCCCCCTATGAGGCGGCCGACAGGAGAATAGGTTATCTAATAGGTTCCCATGTAGCTCCGTCTCCCTCTCACAAGTGCGGCTCTAAGAAGGATTTCCTCTCATATTGACAAATTAGCATAAGCTGCCTCCTGGCTCACCTGTACTCATCCAACCTGTTTGGCGCCTCCTCCGCCCCGCTGAGCCGCGTGCACCTGAAACTGGACACACCGGCCCAAAAATGTACTCTGTGGCATGTTAGGACAATTACTTAATGTGAAAAATGAGTCAATTACACCTCCTGGGATACTACAACGCCCAAGCTCTTTATTGTTCAGATTTTATACTGCCTGTGAAGTAATTGCAACTTTTAAATGGCAATTTTAAGACGAGAAGACAAGAAAAAAAAACGATTAACCTAGAGCTTCTTGTCTCCCCTAAGGGGAATAGAAACCCCATTCTGACTTTATCTTTGCCTTGAAAGCAGATACGACAATGAAGCCAATGAGGAGAGGAACTCGCAGAGAATGGCCCGACGGTGTGAATCATTGACGTTCTGCTTTGTTTAGTCCTCAAATTTACTTTCATAAGGCTGATACAGCACAAATAATGACATATGGCTCTGAAAAAACAATGATAATATTAGAAAGGCAATCGTTTTGTTTGTCATCATAAAAAATGGATGTGATTTTATGAATGATTAATGAATAACGGCAACAAAAGATGTGATATAACTAGAGACACTGTTTAAAAAATAAAAAATAAAAAACTAGACTGCTTAATTAATGCAATGCACTTTCGTTTGATGAAAAAGGCATTATTGACCATTATCAAGCCTGTAATTTGATGTTAGTGTTACCTAAAAGAGATACAAACAATGTAGAGACCCAGATAAACTGCATAATATGTAATTTCCCACATTTTGAACACTTGAATTCTGTCATCATTTGCTCACCCTCATGTAGTCTTGTATTTTTGTCTGTACAATGGAAGTCAGTGAGGTCCTATGTTGTTTGTAACCAGTTGGCTTTTACCATGTGGACAAAAGCATTTTTTTATGTTCCACAGGATTAAGAAAGTCATACAGGTTTAGAATGATATGAGGGTTAGTAAACATTCAGGGTAACAGCATAATTCATTTTTGATAAGAATGAAAAGGCTGTGAGGGATAAAAGTACAGTGTGTTCAAAGGACTGTACTGTTGTACAAACACCTTCAGTGGACAAAAACTCCATAAAACAGTTATGAGTTGTGACATGATTACATGATTTCTTTATACAGTGTTACAGACTGAAGTCTATACCTCATAGCCTAATTTTTATCTGCGTTCAATTCAATATGGCGTCTAACCTGACTGAGGCCTATGATGACAATTTTCATTTTAGGCTGAACTATTCCTTTAAAGCTGTGTGTTTAAATACATTTTCATGGTTGAGTAGTTGATGCTCACAAAAGTGAAACAAAACTCTTCCGACTGTCTTCAATGGGCAGCTACAATTATGAATTGCAAAGTTGTTCTGTGCACGGCATAGCTTTCGGGCCCGCACATGGCGTATCTCATTAGAGAGCGAGAAAGATGAATAGGAGACATTTCACCTCGAGTATCTGAGTCTTAACTGCATTTTGAGAGAAATATGGAAATCTTTTGATCTACTGAATGCAAATATTCTCGCCACCCAAATAAACTGGCCAGGCGAGAAGGCTTTAACAAGAAGGTCCAAAGATCGGCCCCTGTGTCTAATGAGTGTGCAACAGCACCCGTTCCTCTCCTCAGCCCATCTGATGACTGTTCAGCCTCTGGAACATGTATCAGACCAATAGGTGGCTCTAGTCCATGATTTAATAAAGTAAAGAGGTTTCAGTTTACACAACTGCTCGGTTTCAATATCCATCAGATTCCCTAGAAAAATGCCATCACTCAATGTGCATACACCTCAAAGATGGTCTCAACATGAATAACATAATTGAATTACCACAGCAACATCCCAACTTACATGCATACCCCTATTATATTACACATTCACAGAGCGCTGGGTAAAAAAAAGACCAGCAGGCCCAACATTCAGGCCAATTGTTGTGGCCCCATTGTTCAAATCCTGATGGGAATCTCAGGGGCCGGCTGAATAGAGATGCTACTGCGGTCTCCTGTTACTTCCCATGGTTTCTAAGAGATGGGGCCTTGGCTCATGTTCACCGGCTTCTTCTTAATGTTTAGATGCACCTGATAATAACATCACCTGGGCCTCCTCCTCACCCTCATCATCATCCTCTAGGTCTTTGTATAACACTAACTCATTGAAAAAAAAGAAAAAGAAAAAGAAGCTTCAGAGACTGGGACTCTTATTTCTGGCTGTGTCTGTAGTCCACTGAAAGAACACAAAAAGTGAAAGCCCAGTAATTATGATTAAGAGCTTACCAAACAAAATAGAGCAAGGGAAGAATGTTTTCTGCTGTCTCATCTTTGCAACCGGGATTCAAAGTGGACAGTAGAAAAGGGCATTTGTATATATAATTTTGCATGCCTTTTTATCCACTCTTGTTTTTCGTATGAGAGCATATTACATCATTCTTCACAAATCCTCTTAAGTGAAAACAATAGAAATGTCCCATAGAATACACTTCCAAGTTTGGACTAGAAGTTTGATTCTCATGTAATGTTTAAAAAAAGAAAAGAAAAAACTGTTATAAAGGTGCTTTAAACAACAACAACATCTATTACTATTATTATTAATCGCTTTTTCAAGCACCTTTCCAAAGCTCGAGGGCATTTCGCAAACATTTAGATTAACAGAGAAGAAAAGTAATGAATTAATGAATGAATGATAGTTCAAACTATTATTATTTACTATCAATAATAGTTCAAATTTACAAAACAGACAATTTTCCACTCTATTTATTTTAAAAATTGAGAGCTAGTCTCTGCAAACATTTTTTTTTTCATTTCAGTTCAAACAGTCTCATAAAGCATAATCTATTATCCAGGCATAATGGCATAACTAGCATAACCTGTTAAAGTTTTTTCAACAGCAATTACATGAACAATGTGTAATTAAAAGCCACACAACGATAAGAATATTGTTCATTCCATACAAACTTTTACCATGGTAACCATAGTTTCTACCAAAATACCATATGCTACTTTCAAACCATAATAAATTAATAGAATATCTTCTTGAAACAATGCAAAAACCTTCCAGAATAGCAAGTTAATACATGAATAACATGAACAACATAAACACTTTAAGGGTAATAATTAGGCTGAAAAAAAAACTGCTTAGACTATCCTAAGCCACCATGCAGGACACAGTGGCTGGTTTGCCTAAAAACCCTCTAAAATCAACCAGTTATGCTTGAAAACCAGTTATGACTAACAAACCAGCTTAAGCTGGTTTATTTTTCAGCAGTAAATTCATAAAGGCCTACATTCTCGCTCACATAGGTGTTAAATTAATAGCTCTATAACTTTGTTATACCTGCACAAGCCCCCTCAATCACATCAGGTGTTAAGGCAGCACATGGTTTTCTCTAGAATTTACCTCAAGCTGCTGCCATTAGCATGTTTGTATCACGCTAATGCTCCCAGCAGGAAGAGCGGGTGGGAAGCAGTACATCATCACCGTAGTCACTTGTTACTCTGATAATCTGCTGTGATGGAATCGCAGCACCAATCGATGTTTCAAGATGCTTACACTTCTAGACATGTGGACAAGTAGGCCAGCGAGATTAGCATCTGGCACAGCACTCACTTCACACATGAAGAGCCAGAGACACAAGAAACCATCAATACAGCAGGCCTGGATGTGATATATTATAAACAAAGCCGAAAAAATACATTACAGAATTTCACAAAGAGAAAGAATGATTTGTGAACTTTAAACAATGTACTTGGTCAAAACATGTTTGATGTTAACAAATGCATTATTATGTTACAAAAGCTTTAGTTTATATATAAATTAGGATTCATTCATGCGGTAAAGGATTGTTGTTCATTGTTAGTTTATCCCTAGACTAACAAATACAATCATATGGTAAAGTGCTACCATACAAGGCGTGTCATTGGTAATCATGCTATATCTGTCAACACTCAATTCTACACATCAGTTTTCTATAGGGAAATTAAAGCTTTTTGTGTTTAGTAGTGTTTTTTGTGATTTGGTGATGATAAAAATAACACGTTGCTTTGCCTGACAGGTAAAAAGAGGAAGACATCACATCAACGGGCTATATGTTGCATTATATGCTGCTTCAACATCGCTGATTACAGTCTACAGCACTGCATAAAACATGTTTTCATGGCAGACCCGCATGAAAACAATCATCTGTGAAATCATCTTTTTGTTACACAGTTTACTCTATATCCACCTTATTTTGCAATGAGGAAGTACTGAAAGCCTTGTACTTTCAAGTTACTAATGGCCACAACCTTTCTTACGTTCACAAATAAGGAGGATAGATATGCACTACCCTTCAAAAGTTTGGTATCAGTTAGATTTGTAATGTTTTTTTAAAGAAGTCTCTTCTGCTCATCATGGCTGCATTTATTTGAGAAATACAGAAAAAAAAACCTGAAATATTGTGAAATATTATTGCAATTTGAAATAATGGTTTTCTATTTTAATATACTTTAAAATATAATTTATTTATGTGATGCAAAGCTGAATTTTCATCAACATCATTACTCCAGTCTTCAGTGTCACATGATCCTTCAGAAATCATTCTAATATGCTGATTTATTATCAATATTGGAAATAGCTGTTTAATATTTTTTTTGGAACCATTGTTACTTTTTTCAGGATTATTTGATGAATAAAAAGTTAAAAAGAACAGCATTTATTCAAAATAGAATGCAATTATATCCTTTTTTTTTTAGTAAGAGATGTAACATCACACATAACTTGTTTTTCCTTTATAAAATGTGAAACGCTGCACAATCAACACATGAGACACAAGCGCTACGGCCAAACATATCTGTCAAGCACATGTTTACAAACACACGTTCATGTGAATGACCCCTTCTGGTGGGAGGGGCCCCATCTCGTTCTTTGCGCGGGGCCTTACACATGTGTGGTACGCCACTGGGTGTCTGGATTAGACTGCTGTTTAACAACATACCAATTGTTCAGCTGAAAAAACATCTTTCTAAGTAGTAGATAAAAACTCCATAAAAGATTTGAAAGTTGTGAATTGTGAAAATTACACAATATAGGACATTTATACAGTGCGTGTCATTGTAATAACTAAGTCTATCCCTCACAGCCTCATTTTCATCCGTGTTAAGTTCAATATGGCGTCTAACCTAATTGAGATCTACATGCATATGATGGAACCATTTCGCCCCCCAGTAGCAACTTTCAAATTTAAATTTAAATTGACAAATTCTACAGAAATAATGTTTGAAGAATAAAGTTTTAAAGGAAAAATACTGATAGTATTTTGAGCCCCATTTTGACACATTTTGTACCAATCAAATGAGCTGTGATGTAAACTAAAGCTAGTTATTTAAAAGAAGCTACGATCTCTCGATATGTCATGCCTAAACTTACTGTTTCAATTGGAAATACATTAACCAAGGAATGAAATTTGCAGTCGTCAAGCGCTTTACCAGCAGGCAATTGAAGCCTCTCTCTTTCACCCACTATCGATGCCTCCATCTGAGGTTCTGCATTTGCATGACTGGGATTATTGCACTTGACTCACCCCATTGATGAATATATCTATCACTCTAATCGTATTTCCATACTGTTTGCAGAGAACGAAACATAATGTGAAATCCAGGGTTACCATAATGCATTACTCTGAACATGAAAAAACCATAACCATGGCAACAACCCCCCCCCCCCCCCC
>NW_015507469.1:20793-33054 GCF_001515645.1 Sinocyclocheilus grahami | reverse complement strand
CCACCCCCCCCCCCCCCCCACACACACACACACACACACCAAATAAACAAGTCCATGCAGTATGTAAATATATATCCTTTATATGAATATCTATGTAGTGAAAAACAGACAAACTGTACAAGACTAACAGATTATTCAAGGCTTGCACAGAAGCATTAATTAATGATTTTCTTTCTCAGTATTTTTGTCTTATTTTCCAGGACAAATATAAATATTTGATTCTTAAATCAAAATACATTTACTAAAGAAGTAAAATTGACACATTAAAGGTGCACTAAGCAATATTTGAAAAACGCTTTTGACCACAGTGTTGGACCGAGTCCCAAAACACACTCGCAGCCAATCATCAGTAATGGGCGTGTCTAGTTATCATAGGGAGAAGAGAGTGTTCAGTGAGTGCACAGGACGGATATTAGCAGATCGTCTAAAGATAGCACCAGATGGCAGGTAAAAAAAAGAAGATTTCGAAGGAAGAAAACATTAAAAATAAGGGTTATGATCAGGCGAGAGGTAGGACCCACATAAATATCGGAGCAGCTTTGCAGGGGTGGAGATAACTCAAGGAGTGGGAAGGCCTAGAATCGGACGCAGAGGATGCTTTGTTTCTTCTTGATACATGAGTTACGTTGATTTTGCTTTTTCACACCAATTATCTGTGTTGGCTTTTGCCTGAATACACTTGGCTGCCAGGCATAGCAGATTCCGCCATCGTCGTTGCCAGGGTTGTGTACGTATGTGTGGGGCGGAGTTATCAAAATAAGGGCGAGGTTGTGTTGGGTGTGTTTGTTTTGGTGCTTTCAAATATCAATATCATTTGGCAAAATTCGCTTAGTGCACCTTTAAGACTTGGTTTCAGTTCTTGTTTTCACTCTAAGTCTCGTTTTCTGAAAAGTGTAACAAAAAGTGAGTTTTGCTTAAAAATAATTCCCTTTGAATTAAGTTTAACTATCTTAAAGGGGACATAACACACACAGTTTCACCCAATCTCATGTTGATCTTGAGTACCTATAGACTATTATAGCATCGTTATAGCTCCAAAGAGTCTTTAGTTTTATCACATTTATAAAAGAAAAATGCAGCTTTCCGATTCTCTCCGAAAACAGCTGAGTTCCTGGAGGCGCGCCGTGGGCGGAGCAAAAGAGTAACGAGCACTTGCCCGATTGCCAACAAAACACAGACATTTGATGCAGTTTAACTTACTGTATGCAGTTCCGAATCATGACCGGTATATTTTATAGCTGGGACTGATCCATCTTCCAGTATCAAACGATGTGCAAATCCAGCGCCGAATTGGGCCTTGTTTATAAAACTTTCGTCAACAAACACACTTGCAAAACTCCGTTGCTGATCCGGAAAAACAAACTGCATCCACTGTTCACGTAACGCTGGGTTCTTTGGTAAGCTGAACAAGGTTATCTTTTCATTACAGCCAAAAACACACTTCTTTGGAGACATTCTTCTCGAGCGAGTCCCGTTCAGTGTAGCCGAATGAAGCGCGTTGCTGGGCGCACTCTTGCTCTCGCTCTGGTCGATGTGTGTGTGCGGGCACGCTCTTCCGGGAGAAATGCCCGTACAAGGAGTTCCACCCTTCATTACGCCACGAAGAGCCAAGCTCGAAAAAACTCTCCGAAACTTCTACAAAACCGGAAAGAGTATATTTGACAAAGAAATACTCTGTTCTACATTCATATTGTTTTTTGAAACTTTGGCCAAGTTTAGCATGATAATCCAACTCTTTAACAGAGTAAATAACTCAGCATGCATAAAATAGCATTAGACATCCCCTTTACTTAATTTTTTTTCTTTTTTTTTTAAGAAAGCAACAATATTTTACGTAATTTTGCTTCTCAAGTAAATTTATTCTGATTTAAGAATGTTAGTAAATTTGCACTGGTTATACCAAGTAAGTAAATCTTTTTTGTTTTTTGCAGTGTAGATAAATGTTGTCTAGAATATGATACAATAAAAACAAAAACAAAAACAAAAAACTTCAAAAACAGCGAAACCTGACCTCTGCAGTTGTATTTTGAATGCAAAAATGACAAAATATTTTTCATAGACTACAACAACCACTCTCCTCGCTACCCAGAACCCCCAGAGTAAATCCTGTTTCTATTTGAGTACAAGGACCTACTTTCGAACTATCAGGAGCCATGTGTTTGACAGCACATTAAAAAGAGAATTTCTACAACTGAACCTAACAGAACAGCTAAAAGACTCAAAGTAACAAGAACATGAAGAAAAAAATGAAATTGGAACCACCAACATGCATATTTCTCCTGACAAATGTGTCTCATCCAAAATTCTAGAGAGGAATAAAGAGCCAGAGCATTCTTTTCTGAGGCAGCCTTCCGTTTCAGTGATGGCTTGAAGATAAGAAGGATGGCATGAACTCAGAGCAGTGTGGATTCACTTTGTAGTTCAGTGGTGACTATAGAGGTAACTTAAAACAACGGCCTGCCCTTTCACCTCAGTCCTTTCCTTTCCATCCTCCGCTCACAGATCTTGCTTTCACACTCCAGTAGACTTCCTGCCCCCTCAAAACTAATATCAAAACCCTCTGAACTAATCAATTCTCTCAGTCTTGGTTTATAATGAGTCTCTGTGGGAGTTATAAACAGAGTTGCATTAGGTCTCTGAAATGTTCTTGACATCCATTGTGTTCTTCTGCAACAATCGACAGCAACACTCAAATATCACCAAACTCCTCAGCACTCTCCTAAATGTCAATAACAATGAAAAAAATTTATTTAGGACACCTGACATTTCTTAACAGCAGGGTAATACATTCTAAATAATTGATATACATGACAAAACATTTTAAGTATTACTTAATGAAGAATTACAATTCTCTCAGTCTTGGTTTATAATGAGTCTCTGTGGGAGTTATAAACAGAGTTGCATTAGGTCTCTGAAATGTTCTTGACATCCATTGTGTTCTTCTGCAACAATCGACAGCAACACTCAAATATCACCAAACTCCTCAGCACTCTCCTAAATGTCAATAACAATGGAAAAAATTTATTTAGGACACCTGACATTTCTTAACAGCAGGGTAATACATTCTAAATAATTGATATACATGACAAAACATTTTAAGTATTACTTAATGAAGAATTACATGTATATTTATTCATTTATCAGACACTTTTATCCAAAGCGACTTACAAATGAGAACATTGCAAGCAATCTGTCATCAGAGACAACCATATTTGTTACTGTTAGATCAGTACACAAGCTAGAGCAGAGGTTAAATGCAGAAAAAGATTATATATAGAAAGTCAATCATTTTGTCCCAGGTCTCCCAAAGGGTGTCATCGGTCGAGCAGTTGGACCGATATGCAAACTGGAAGGGGTCCAGGGAGGGGGGAGGGCAGACTTGATGTGGTGCATGACTAGCCATTCAAAGCACTTCATGAGTATGGGGGTAAGTGCAACTGGACGGTAGTCATTGAAGCAGGATGGAGATGACTTCTTCGGGACTGGAATGATGGTGGTAGCTTTCAAGCATGTGGGGACAACAGCCTGGCTTAGCGAGATGTTGAAAATGTCTGTGAAGACATCAGTGAATTCCACTGCACAGTCTCTCAGTACACGCTCAGGAATGTTGTCGCCCGCAGCTCTTCGGCATGCACAGAGTTTAACTCTAAAAATGTGGTTCTGCCGACATCAAGCAGAAACTCACGACTGTATGCGCGACAGATAGACGCGACAAATATGTACAAAAACACTGCGACTCACAAGACAAAAAACAGAGAGAGAGAAGCCGCAGCATGTGAATGCGCCACCATCTTGAGGGAGTGTTTAGGTAAGAAATCAGTAGTACATATGTAAATTGTAATTTCCCCAAATAAACTATATTAATACAGTTTTATTATTTCAAAGCCAAAGCTATTTACAAGATTAAATGTGTTTGTGAAAAACGACTTTACATGGCAGACAATAACTTTATGTTGGCTTAGACTGATAAGTACTGCTAACTAATCATTGACACAATTTGCTGGAGCAAGGGACAGAGGAAACAAGGAGATTTCACAAAAACGAGAGTCTTTAATGATTCAATAGGGAGACACAGAGCACAAGGATGACGTTCACAACGAGTAGACCCGACAAAACCAGACTGAACAGATTGGGGCTTATAAACACAGGGCAATCAGGGGAACACAGGTGCATGAAATCATAAAGTAAACAAACTAAACAAGAATGGGAAAAAGATCATAAAAGGAAACACAGGAAGAACTACGGAGACAAAACGGGTCCAAAATTCTGATATGTCGCCCCATCCCGGAGCCGGAGGGACAAAGGGACGAGGCGAAGCTGGAGGAGTGGAGTCCCGAGGCGCAGGATGGTCGACGCCAGACCAAGGTGAAGCCGGAGGAACGAGGGAGCCCGGCGGAGTTAATGGACTGCCAGGCCACGGCAGAGAGGAGGGAGCTAGGAGCCATGGTGGAGCCAACGGGCCGAGGCGGAGTCCGGAGCCCAGAGGCTGGAGGCAGAGTCAAGGGATACTCATACCACGGCGACGCTAGAGGATGGCAGTCCCGCGGAGCTCGCACCGCATAGATGGTGGGCTGAGGGCGAGCAGAGGGGCTGCCAGACGACAGCGGAGGAGGAGGCAGGAGAGTGTGGGTATTTGTGAGCCTCCGGGCTTTCAGGCCAGAACTCAGGAACGGGAGCCCTCTCTTCTTCGGTGAGCTCCTCTCCGTGCTCACACCGACCATGGCTTTCTCCCTCGTGGTGGGCGCTGTTGCCGGCTCACATACCTTGACTGACGTCATCAGCACTCAAAAAGGCGGCAAAGTTCGCTCGAGGACCATCTTCGGACGACAGCGCTCTGGACGAGATGCTTAAACTGGTGTTGTAGAACGCACGGAGCGCATCGTCCGGGTAGCTGGTTAGAGCAGCGAGGACCAGGAACAGTCTAGTATGGCCCTCGAGCGATCTCTCCCCCTGCTCCAGCAAGAGGAGGAGGTACTCCGGACGGGTGAGGGAATCCATGGATAACACAACGGAAACAAAACATTGAGGGGAAAAAAATGGAAACAAAAACGGAGCGTAGACACACGGAGGTAACTGTTTCGGGTCTTCTGTCACGATTCGCTGGAGCAAGGAAACGAGGAAATGAGGAGATGTGGAGATTGCACAAAAACGAGAGTCTTTAATGATTCAATAGGGAGACACAGAGCACAAGGATGACGTTCACAATGAGTAGACCTGACAAAACCAAACTGAACAGACTGGGGCTTATAAACACAGGTCAACCAGGGGAACACAGGTGCATGGAATCACAAAGTAATCAAACTAAACAAGAACAGCAAAAATACCATAAAATGAAACAGGGTCCAAAAGTCTGACAATTGTAGCCTGTAGATGTCAGATAATTATATTCTTAATAATTATAAGATACATTTAACCTGTAGTAGTTTTCATGTTTAAACAAAGAATCCCCTTGTCCAAATACCCACACTTGCTGACTTGGCCACTTGAGAGCGCGTGCGCGCGACAGGAAGTAAGTGCGCAAGACTGTCCCAGGTCTTAAAAACGCCAGAGCGCAGTGCCCTTAAAGCACACTATCTCGAATACCACTCCGGAGCGCTATTCGAGGCTTAGTGTATCCCATCATGCATCATGTTCTGGAAATAAATCACGAGACTTTTGCCGAGATCTCGCAAGAGGTCACGGAAAACATTCCAATGAAAGTTAAATATTAATATAATAATTAGATATTACATATATTTTGGTAGAAAAACACTGTTTTTACATTTTATTGGTGCAAAGATGAGTAGTGGTGATATATATTTTTTGTACAACATTTGCAACTGCTTTTTATCACTTAATTAGAAGCACCACAAATTAAAATTGTCATGTTATAGGGACTACTGAACAGACATTTAGAAGTTGATTTTAAAATGCAAAGTATTTAAAATTTAAATTAAAATAAAGCTATGTAAACACTTGTAATGCTGCCCATTAGCTGAGTCTGATTCATCCATGTTATTGTATACAGGAATGATTTTTGTTTTGTTTTTGATTGTTATTATTTTTATCTTCATGTATTTTGTGTGCGTATCATGTCATATTTACTCTGTGTATATTTGGTATGGGAACAAAGCTTTATAACATGTCCTGGAAGATAAAGTATGAGGCGGAACTAGCGTGTTGATATGTGGACTCGGAAGTATATAAGGGGAACGCAAAGCGGAGAAGGGAAGGTTTTTTTTTACGGTTCCGCTTATGCCTCGCGAAACTGGACTGGCGTTCGTTTACGTGGAATACTTCGTCAAAAGTCGAAAGGATGGGCCCTGTTTCAGACCTTTGGACTGAGTACACATTTTCCACGAATGAGCTGCGCTGTCACAAAATGCCGGTGTGGTAAGCAGCGGGAGTTTGAATGAGTGAACCGCTGTGTTCTGCTTATGCTTGCTAGGAGTTCAAACAGCCGCAAAATGCATGCGTTTAAAGTGGACTAAATCGGAAGAGATGGTAAAAACAGACTTTGTGAAATGTTCTAATGGACTCTGGGGACTATTATGGTGTTGAGTTTTTTCTGCTGATTATATGTAACTGGTGTTTTTTTAAAGATACTGGGTTATGAGCAATGTAAAGCTATGTTTGTGTAAAAGGGAAAAGGGGTTTTGAAAGATGAGAAACGGGGTCATTACATGCACGCTGTTTAAGCAATTTACGAAGTATGATGTGTTCTTTGTTGTTGCTTCCTTTTTTTTATCAAATGTTATTTGTAATCACAATCGGATCCAGCCTATGCCCTTGAAGCGTGCTGTGAAGTCCCTTATTGTAATTTTTGTATAGGTGGATTGTTACACACTTGCATTTTTACAACACTACAAGTGTGTCCCATCTCAGGTAATGAAAAGTTTGACACACACTTGTGGTCTTCGTGCTCACTTGAACACTTGGGCCAAATACAGGAAATACGTAATATAAGTAGTCAAGTGGTCAAGTGTGTAGCGTCTGGACCAATCAAACACACAATTTTTCATTTGATTTAACAAATCAGTTATTCATTAGATTAACAAATCGTCACAGTCCCCTCACCCAATAAACTGGATGGCAGGATGTCTGCAACGACACAGGTCCCCCTGGTTACCATGGCAACCCTGACACCAGATACATTTACGACCTAATGGAATGCGAGAGTCACCCCTCTCACTACAATCTCCATTGGAAATCCACAGTGCACTTTCCTTTAACCAGGAAATTAACGTTCTTAGAATTGACAGACAGTTGACCCTGAGAGGTCAGCTAAATATCTACAGCGGATCTAAATATTTATAATTAATTATAACTAGTTACGATTAATTATTCATATTTCCCCATGAGCTGATTCGCTACAAGTGCAAAGACCGCAAGTGTGGGTATTTGGACAAGGCTAATATCTCCTGAACTTGCTGAACAAAATTAGGTGTTTTGGCCTCTACACGATCCCAACCAAGGAATAAGGGCGATAATAAATAATATATCTAGCAAAACGATAGGTCGTTTTCTAAAAAAAATTTAAATGTATATATTTTTTTTACCACAAATGCTCGTCTTGCACTAGCTCGACTTCACGCATTACGTAATCACGTTGGAAAAGTCACACGTGATGTAGGTGGAAGTACCGACCCAGTGTTTACAAAGCAAATGTGCAAAGAAAGTCAAACGCCCTTTACAAAATAAGGTAAAAAAACGATGTCGGATGATTGTGAAGTTGGAGGAGAAAATGAAGTTTTTCGCCCTACCCTACCTTTTTGAATCAGAGTACACAGACGAAGAGCTAACCGCACGTGACCTTTCCAATGGGATTATGTCATGCGTGAAGTCGTGCATGCGCATTACAGAGCTAGTGCAAGACGAGCTCTTGTGGTTAAAAAGTATATACTTTTATTATTTTTTTTAAAATGACCAATCATTTCGCTAGGTAAGACCCTTATTCCTCGGCTGGGATTGTGTAGAGCCCTCTGAATCTGCAATTTGGACCTTCAACCCGTTGGCCTCCATTATATGGAGAAAAATCCTGGAATGTTTTCCTCAAAAACCTTAATTTCTTTGCGACTGAAGAAAGAAAGACATGAACATCTTGGATGACATGGGGGTGAGCAAATTATTAGGACATTTTTATTCTGGAATTGAACTAATCCTTTAATTTACTCGAACTAAGTTACTAAGCTACAAGATATGTGCTGGTTTATTAACAGGTGTTGCTCCATAATAAAACTAAATAACACAAAAGAAATTTATAATGAGCGTGATTTGCAACATTATCAAGAAGTTTTCATCTGAAGACAGAATGTTATGAGACTTGACCTTTACTGTTTAGTAAATCCTATTATCAGTTTTATTATGCACAGCATGCCTCAACTTTTTCCATGCACCTGCACCTTCATCAGCTCAGAAAATACAATTTCATGACCTTACTATTAAAAAGGATCACACCCTATCATCTGCTCCAAGAGAAACAACAAAACAGGCTGATAAAAGATATCTGCAAATGTCTAAATAAGAAAAGTAAAGTTTTATATCATCATTCCATGCTCTCTAGATTTCCCTTTAACCTGTTGACTTCAATAACACATATTTCCCCTTGTTTTCTCCCTTTCAGAGGAAAAAGGATGTGCAATGCTTCATTAATCCTGGGCGCTATCTGGGAAAAGTGACTTGTAAATGGTAAGCAACAGTATCAATCACGAGATGAAAGCTTGTGATTCATCACAACGTGTTTCCATTAAAAAGCCCCACGAGAACAGTTCTTCTGTCCTACATCTTTTCCAATCAATACCTGCGGCATGGATAGCGTTCTCTGCAACGCTGCAAAGATGCATTAAGGCATGTTTAGATGTAAAATGAAAGAGTAAAAAATAACTCACTCAAACAGAGCTTCATTGAAAAATAGCCACAAAAAAAGATCAATAGGATACTTTTTTTATGATTCCTCTAACAATAAACACAGAGTCAAATAAAATAACACCAGTCTGGATTTGAAAAGTCAGTCTGTTTTGAAAAGTCAGTTTAGTTGAAATAGTGAGAGTCATTTTTATACTTTGAAAACTACTAAACTTTGTTACTTTGGTAAGGATATTTTCAAGTTTGCTATGGGTTGCATCTTGCTTTGGACTTGGCTGACAGACTGGTATTTTGACACTGTGAGCTTCATGCTTTCTAACCTTATCTTCACTTTTTTTCCTCCAATTATTGTACTTATTGTACATATAAAACACAAGAAGTTTATATCAGCAGTCCCATATTCATAATTGTGGTATGTGTGTTATATATATATATATATATATGTTTTACAGAGCAGGGTATGGGGTGACACAATAAAAAGTGTCAGAAGATAATCTCTTTAATCATAGTCTAAACAGCCCCAATAGCTGCACTGTTTCTTTTTTTCCTTTATCTTACACTCATGAAAAGCGTTTGTTTGTCCTACATAACAGTCATGAGCAGCAAATCCTCTTAGCATCTAATCATTGGCTTTATTCATAAAGGAAGCGCTTGATGTATTGACAGACCTAAATGCTCCAATCTCACTTGTGCTACCAGCTGGACTCCTCATTCTTATGTCTCCAGCCTACAAAATGATGCTTCAGCAGGACAATACAATTCCTGTCATTCAAACACCAGCATAGAGAGTTACTGTCCTTGTCAGTGTGATAAGGTTTAGAAGCATAACACACAGAGGAGATACACATATTAAACAGTATATTTTTACATAACTGTCTATAAGAAATAGTGCATCTGGGGCTAGATGTATGTTGTTTGTAAACAATATATTTGTAACGCCCCTGTGGACTGTTTATTGTGGTTTATTCCCCTTTTGTTGGTTTAGCCCGTTCAATCATTAGTTAATTATCCTCAGTGTGCTCACCTGTCTGCCCCTTGTTATCTGCCCTATAAGTTCCTGTCTCTTTTATTCTAGTATTGTCGGTTATTGTGAATTTTACCCCTTGTGTGTCTGTCTGTCTCACTTTCCTGAATCTGCCTTGTTGTGTCTACATTAAATATCTTTATTGGAATCCTTGTCGTCCTGCCTGCCTCCACTCACCATGACCGTGACAATATTAATATTAAAATATAACATATATTTTTTGGAAAATTGGTGTAGAAACTAATTTTCCCTCAGAAATTGCAAAATATAAGAGTAACATGTAACACTGAATTAAATGGGAAATTTTGAAGTAGAAAAATTGAAATTGTATTTTCTTGTAAAACATGCTATAATATATATATATATATATATATATATATATATATATATATATATATATGTTGGTGCCCCACTAAAAATCTAATTTGTTTAATGTACTTTTTTATATATATAATTATTTTTTTTTTTTAGTGTAATGGCATAAATGGAATGGTGGAAATGTTTAAGGTATGTGCCCATAATTCAATGGTGTAAAATATGTTAAACACTTTTTTTTCATATAAAATATATGAAAACAAAATTAGTCACTATTTCTCATTTGCAAACTTGTTTTAGTCTTTGTTTTATTTATTTATTTGTCATTGACAGCTGGCCTTTATTGCGATATTGGAAAAATAAGGTGCTGTCACATTAATTAGCCCTTGTTAGTCTATCATCAGCCTGTGCTCATTAACTAAGTGATCAGTCTCTGAACAGGTTGCAATGCAACAGTCCAATGTGGAAGTGAGCCATTGTTAACCGCTGCAGCACACAAACACATGCCATCTCTGAGGGTTTTCAAATATGTAACTCAAATTATCTAGCTTTGAGCCCTGCTTATCAAGCATTTCTGCTCAAAACATACTATATGTGACCCTGGACCACAAAACCAGTAATAAGGGTAAATTTTTCGAAATTGAGATTTATACATAATCTTAAAGCTGAATAAATAAGATTTCCATTCATGTATGGTTTGTTATGATAGGACAATATTTGGCCGAGGTACATCTATTTGAAAATCTCGAATACGAGGGTGCAAAAAAATCTAAATATTGAGAAAATCGCCTTTAAAGTTGTCAAAATGAAGTTCTTAGCAATGCATATTACTAATCAAACATTAAGTTTTAATATATTTACAGTAGGAAATTTACAAAATATCTTCATGGAACATGATCTTTACTTAATATCCTAATGATTTTTGGCATAAAATAAAAATCTATAATTTTGACCCATACAATGTATTTTTGGCTATTGCTACAAATATACCCTAGCGACTTAAGACTGGTTTTGTGGTCCAGGTTCACATATATGAGGACAAGCATTTATTTAAACATGTAACCCCACATCACCAACTTCTTTTGAACAAAACGGCCTTGATATGCTTTTTTATTGCTATTTTTAAGCCTACTGATCTAATCACCTGTGTCTCTGAACAGCCTGCATCTAATCTGAGGAGCTAAATATGAAAGATTGTAATCTGAGAAAGTGAGGTGACAAATAAAAGAGAAAGAAACAATTATTTAAAAAAACATAAAAAAATTAAAACATTTGATTTGTGCTCACGGTAATTGATTTCTAGAACAATTAATTGCAGTTCTTCCAGTAGCGTCAATAGAATGTTCATTCAATGTTGGTCTTTAATAATGTTTTCAAAATGTTAGCACAAAAACGTTATTTTTGCATCATTCATGGAATGTTTTTTTTTTTTTTCTGAAACGTTTTAGTTGGATGTTCATCTAATTTTTTCAAAAAAAAATGTAACTGCATATTTCAGCATGTTCAGAGAACATTAAAAAGTAATGTTTCCATAATGTTTGCAAAATGATAAAATGGAATGTTTCTTTATCGTCCCATAACCAAAAATGTTGACCTTTTCTTGCCTCACATTAACCATGCAAACCTACAGAAATAGTCACTGAAATGTTACTTCTAAAACGCTGCCAATTAAATTTGAAAACATTTGTTCACAAATTTGAGAGAACCTTGCCAGAACGTTAGCCAAAATTCTGAGAGCACTGTCGGTCAGCTGGGGAGAATAAGTGACACACCTGAACCTGTTGCAAATTCTGGGTTGGGAAGTCTTTCATCCTCATGCAAAATTCCTGAATGCATGAATTCCTATCCACCTTATTTTGCAATCGGGAAAGTAAAATCCTTTTTTTTTTTCTGTTAATGGACGAGACCACACACTTTCATTTTCTATACCCTTGAACATATGAACTTTAAGAAGTGTTGTTTCAACATACAGACTGTAAAAACAGGTGTTATGTTAAATTGTACTTAACTGCTAATTAGTTAATGCATGTACTTTGTTGTTGACATAGCACAGCAAACTAGATTTGCATTTCCTGAAG
>NW_015507469.1:10259-12880 GCF_001515645.1 Sinocyclocheilus grahami | reverse complement strand
TTTTTTTTTTTTTCTGAAACGTTTTAGTTGGATGTTCATCTAATTTTTTCAAAAAAAAATGTAACTGCATATTTCAGCATGTTCAGAGAACATTAAAAAGTAATGTTTCCATAATGTTTGCAAAATGATAAAATGGAATGTTTCTTTAACGTCCCATAACCAAAAATGTTGACCTTTTCTTGCCTCACATTAACCATGCAAACCTACAGAAATAGTCACTGAAATGTTACTTCTAAAACGCTGCCAATTAAATTTGAAAACATTTGTTCACAAATTTGAGAGAACCTTGCCAGAACGTTAGCCAAAATTCTGAGAGCACTGTCGGTCAGCTGGGGAGAATAAGTGACACACCTGAACCTGTTGCAAATTCTGGGTTGGGAAGTCTTTCATCCTCATGCAAAATTCCTGAATGCATGAATTCCTATCCACCTTATTTTGCAATCGGGAAAGTAAAATCCTTTTTTTTTTTCTGTTAATGGACGAGACCACACACTTTCATTTTCTATACCCTTGAACATATGAACTTTAAGAAGTGTTGTTTCAACATACAGACTGTAAAAACAGGTGTTATGTTAAATTGTACTTAACTGCTAATTAGTTAATGCATGTACTTTGTTGTTGACATAGCACAGCAAACTAGATTTGCATTTCCTGAAGGAAGCGCCTGAAAGGCAGCGCAAGATAAATGAACAGATGTAAAAAAGTATACACCAACATCCATATTCAAATAGATGTAAAAAGAAAAATTCCAACCACAATTCAGAAAGCAAATAATGGCAAACTTTGAATGACAGATGCTCTATCAATGTCAAAGGGGGAGATGTTTTTTTAAGTTAAGTTTAATATATTTTGTAGTGTTAATAAAATCCAATAATACATATTACTTAGATGAAATTATCTGAATAATAGTTGCATGGTTCTTCAACAGTGCTTGAATAGTTTAATGGTGCTGCATTAATTTCAGAAAAAAATGGGAAGCAGAAGAAGTAGTGTTACCTATTATATACAATATTATATATATATATATATATATATATATATATATATATATATATATATATATAGGTTTGGTGATATGAGTAGGTTTAAGGGTGGCTTAAGGTGTACGGATGGGACAACAGTGTAATTATAAGTGTAGTTACAGAAATTAATTACAGATGTAATTACATGCAGGCATTTTGAAATTATAAGTACAATGTAAAAACATGTATGTACACAATAAGTGTATTGTACCAAATTATTAATTTAAATGTAAGTACATAGTAGTTAAGGTTACTTAATATAAAGTGGGGCCTTTACTTTTCTTTACTTACTTAAGTGACAACGTGACATGTAGGCCAAGTATGGTAGCCCATGCTTGCAATTTGTCCTCTGCATTTAAACCATACAAGTGCACACACAGCAGTGAGTAGTACATATATAATGAATAGTGTGTGTGTGTGTGTGTACTGTGTATATATATATATATATATATATATATATATAGACATACATAGTTTATTCATTAAAGAATCCTGAATAAAAATGTATTACAATTTGCCATATTTAAATTGTAATAATTATTCACAATATTACCGTTTTACTGTATATTTATCTAGCAAATTCTGCTTTGGTGAGCATAAGAGATTTCATTCAAAAACATAAAAAAATCATACTGACCCCTTTAGCGTCTGCGTAAAATCATGGATGGTCTTTGGGGTTTATGGCTTAAGAGACCCCTTTTAGCCTTTGGCATTTGCATATAAATTACAGTCCTGGCCACATGCCACATTTATATGGATGCTAAATTGCCAATGGTTCCTCTCACTATCAAGGAGATGTTGAACAGCTCCACCACTCGCATCTCCCCGTCTGACTTCAAACAGTTTCCAAAGACAAGTAAATGACCCCCCCCCGTTGCCAGGCGCCGATGGGCCTGGCTGACCAGCAAACTACAACAGGTTCACATAACACACACACACATAAATACCTTTTCTTTATTTAGACAATAATTAATCAGTTACAAATGTATCTGGCATATGCATGTGTTGTTTGTACGTTTCCCTATTAGATTAGCTGAATTACCACTCGTTATTTGTATTAGTTAAGCCCTAAACGCTGATATTCAGGTGTATGAATGTATCTCTGGTTTAATATATTCTAAATGTTTCTTTCTTGGTATCAATATTATCTGCTCTTTATTCCTCAAACAATGATGTACAGTATGTGATTGTGAAATGCATCATACGATTTGTACTATATTTTGGGTAAAAACTGCACCAATTCCAGACCGGCCATAAAACATGCAAATGGGCCATAAAGGGAAACAAAGGAAACTTCTCCCGCTCAAAAATTAATGCTTGGTATTGGCTATTCCACCCAAATCTGGGTGTGAATAGAAACCCTCAAAAGTCATTAATAGTTTCATTTATTAAATTCCTTATATTCACCATTGATTGCCTCTGTGTGCTGCTCACGATTCGAAGTCACTGAATGTTTGATCCCATGCTACATGCTAAGTTAATGCTAGAACTGTATGCAGGAAAGTTATTCTTTCTTGGCCAGGAAAATAATATTTCCTTGAATTGATAAATGATTATATTGTCTGCTCGGTGGACGGACAGATCAAATAATTGTAATAT
>NW_015507469.1:0-10011 GCF_001515645.1 Sinocyclocheilus grahami | reverse complement strand
ACTGGACTCGCTGCTCGGGATGGACAAGCAGATTGCCAAAAAAAGGCTTGGATTTGGGTCTGTTCCTCGCAGTCGTATGGATTCGAAGATTTGGATTACAGCGCACTAATAAAATTGTTTTATTTCATAATTATGTTGCGTTTTTGGTGTAGAAAAAGCCTTTTGTGGCCCATGACAATCAAAGTAAACATTTCATGACAAGTAAAGGTTAAACGATTGCAGAAATTTTATTTATTTTAAGGTTTAAAGTGAAGTCGTGTTTAACATTATGTAGGCATATTCTTGGAAACGAGCTGGCAGCAGAAATCACAACAAAACTAAATGTTATCATTTCATAAGTAAACAATTTAATAATGCAATTGAAAACAAGTTAATTCATATGACAACTAAAAAGTAATAAAATTAATGCCGCGATTTCAATATTCATAAGGATTCATTTTTAGGTGTCGTCAATACGTCAGTATTTGTAAGTTTAGATGCTGAAAATGCGTAAGTATTTGTAAGTTTTAGTGCCTGTAAAAACTTAAGTAAATGTACGTTTTATAGAACCACATTTTACGTAAAATACATACGAATTATCATGAGATCACGTTGGATTTACTACACCCCAAACTTTTGAAAGGTTGTAAATATTATGTGGAAAACAGAAATAGTAGACTAATAGATTGATATTAGTGTATTGCCATATACTGGAAAAATAGACTGGTAGTACTGTGTGACCCTCAGTAACTGAAGTGGTCTTGTTACTTCACAGCGATCGATGCACTGTGTCAGCAGAACAAAATTAAAGATTGTTCGCCAACCATCAGCACCCTGAGGAAATCATTAATGCTCAGGTAAACATGGCTGAATGTGACAGAAATTTGCAATGTTGTCAACGCTTTGCTGTTGTAACAATGACAGTCCCATTTGGAAGGTTAATTTATGACTCAGGAGAGAGTTCATGAGATCTTATTTTAGCAAAACACTGAGTTTTGAGCAAAAAGGGCATTTGATTAGTTAAAGGGGAAGCATGTAATTTCAGCAGAAATATACTCACATAATTCCGATCTGTTTGATTGAGCGGTGGGACTAATAACATTGGCTCAACCAGTGGTACAAGTTTGGTGCAGGACAGGGGGAGTGTTTGTACTTTAACATACAATTACATCCAAATACTGGAGCTTTCTTTAAGAAAAGGGCATAAAAGCACTCTAAAAGTATTTCAAGCATTCTGAAGCCATATGACTGTCAACAAAATTGACACTTATCCATTGTACATTTTCTCCTCTAGTGGGCTGTTAACCACTACAACCGAATAATAAAGTCAGTTGCAGACGTAAATTGAACAATTGGAAAGATCTGACTCAAAGAGTGATTCATTTATGAAATGGACATTGCTACTTCTCTCATGAACTCTTACAACTATGCCAAGAACAGTTTGCTAAGATTTTCAGCGAATAATAACGTGCATTTTGCTCTTTTTGTCACACAAAAAGCTATTTTATGGCTTCAGAAGATTAGTATGGCACATGAGTCTATAAACCACTTGTATGATATTGTATGGTGCTTTTGTATCTTTTTTGAAGTTTCATTTCCCATTTATTGTAACTGTATGGATGAAAGAGCAGGAAAAACAGTATTTACATTTTATTTTTGTATTCTGAAGAAGAAGGTCATACGGGTTTGGATCAACATGAGGGAGAGTAAATAATCACAGAAATGCCATTTTTGGGTGAACCATTCGATTAAAAATCAAAACAATGTAACAAACAAATTAAGGTATCTGATGTAACACTGAAAATCAGTTGCATCCTCAAGTTTTAAAGCATCCCAAGTATGAACTTTACATAACAGAACAGAAGAACTGAAGTTCAAAGTAGCTCAGATTAAAGGATTTTATTACCTCCAGGGTCGCAACTGTCAAATATCAATCAAGAGCTTCAGAATGGTTTGTACATGAATCTTAAAATCTCTCCAAACAAGCTGTGAAATGCACCTTTGACAAAGGAGCAGTCAGACTAATCAAATTTTATATGAACCCTCTATGGATCAAGCAAGTCAAGCTCTTGTAAAACACTCCATGATGGGCCCAACTTTGGTCAAAAGCCTCTTGTGACAAACTTCCACAAACCCCAGCTTTGAAATGCTTTAGTTGTGTGATCTATGGAACGGAGCATGCCAAGCTGGCCCTGGGGAGAGCAGATTCGGCATCCATGTTCAACCAATGTCCAGAGGAGATGGAATTAGTCTCTAATTCACTCTACCCCATTCAACCTTCTGCTGCAGCTCGGCAGGCGGGGAAAGGTCACAACAGGTGTCCCGTGCCGTCCCCTTTTAAGAGTGCTTGGCTGTGTTTCCTTGGTTACCCCAGTGAATGCCACGCACCATTTCCACTCTTTGAACAAACACGGCAGGTCTTTTTCTTTACAGCTTTTGTCCAGTTCCCCTGTCCAACCAAGGTCAGAGCAGGGCAGTAAGTGTCCCGAGTAGTTGCTATTTTCACACTAAGGAACTTAGCGCCTGGTGGTCCTGGTTTGGACATATAGGTATGTAATGACATAGTACTATTTGTAAATGACTGCAATCCACTGAAATTTAGTTACAGCTTTTACAGATCGAATGTAGAAAATTTACCATTATTATGTTCAGTTTAAAGGGTTAAAGGGTTAAAGGGATGGTTTGAACACTTTTAGATTGGGTCTGTATGATGTGTTGCTTTGATGTCATGTGACATGTGTTGAACTGACTATTAAGCCCCGACAAGACTAACATGTCGAATTTATATCAGTTCAAGCCAAGTGATTTTAATGTCTGTTGTCTCATTAAGAACAAGTATGAAATATAGTTTCTCTGGAGCCACAGCGCAAAATGTAACAATGACAGCTGGTCATAATATGCCACAGTAAACGCTAAAAAAATATGCAGGGGATAATGATAACGAAGAATAATAAATGAAGGCGAAATGCTTTGCATTCAACAAAAATGGATAGTGTTATGTTGACAATTGTCTGCCAGCACATTGTGTGGTGTAAAATGTTTTGTGCTGATATGTGAGTCGTAAATAATTATTGTGGTTGCATTTAAACCCATGCATACCAGTTATGTGCCAGAACGTTTTAAAATGGCGACTGGAGACAGTTTGCAAAATAGATGAATTCAAACCCCCAAAAATATGTTTTATTGGGATATTGCAGTTAAGACTGTGGATAAAAACATTAGTAAAACCAGAAAGAATCGTTTCAAGTGTTTGCTTATTTCGCTGTTGTTCAGTTACACAAATAAATAATGCAACGAAATTGTATTGTGAACCGAAAAACCTTTAAAATATTGATTTATTATTTAATCTGCTGAATATTGTGTTAGAGACATACATCGGGAGCAGACGAACAGTAAACAGTAACTTATACGTGCAAATCTTTTAAAATTGTGTCATACTAATATGTTTCTGTGATTAGAATGCCTTGCAGAAGATCTTATCGATTGGTCGACAGCAGGTGCGTGAGAATTTATTACGCTTGGATTGACGGAAAAGCTTAGCAATCATACCGCATGTTGGCACAAAGGGAAAATTTCACCACTCACTAAAGCACTGTGATCCTCTGCAACCAGCAGGTACCGACACGGCCATTCAAGTATTCCGTCATCCAAAGGAAGATTGCAAGGATTTTTAGGATATTAGGGTTAAATGGTGCTCCTAACAGCGAGCAACTCTGCTTCAATATTTCCGGAGACGCACTTCACCACAGCAAGGGTTAAAAACGTACTACGCTTACACTCCTATCAGCATGCCACGCCATTTTCCTGCTTTATTTCCCCCCCGCTTCCATGCTTCCTGCTCCGCCGTCCCCTTCTGAGCACTGATCAGTGAGGTATTTTCAGACGGAGGATGAGACACAGAACACATAAAAGCAACACAAATAAAAGGTCATTGTCTGAAGGCTTACCGGAGCTGAGGAAGGAAAGGGCCCGAACCAGTCAGTAACTATCGACCACGTGCGGGTGCTGGACCTGGAAGACGGAGAACAACAAAGACAGTTTGTGACAAAGCTGACACGCTGTAGTCTTGGAAGAGTAAAATCAATTGTGACATTTTTTCATTTATTTGTAAATGCCTCTTTGGTGGCAGACTCACTCGAAACGACATTCTGGCTCTTACGGAATAGGAGAGGTGAGAGTAAAATAGAAGAATCCTGACAGTTGCCTTAATGAGATTCCGCATTAGGGCCACGCTCACACACTTTTCCCCCAGCCAAGAGCACGCCCTTCACTTTCAATCTCAGACACAAGTAATTTGGGAAACGTTAACCCTATAAAAAACTAAATCCAGACAGCAATGCTGACACTTTTCTCACCGTCCGAGACAAGAGCCTTAAATATTCTGCACCGATGCTGATGAACAGAAATAGACGTATGTGTGAATATCAAATCCAACATTTGCAAAGTGTATTTGATTTTAAAGCTTGATGTAAAAGTCAGACATATTTCTGACAGAATTGGGTTTGTAATTCCAGGCATACAGACACAGAATAACTGTAATATGATGTATTATTACCTTCCCATAAATATAAAAGCTATATACAGAATGTCTTTATATGTAAAAACATTTTTATATCGACTTTATATACAAAAACTTTATACTCCGCATTTAGATAGGCAAATATGGTTTAATACTATTGAAACACATCTACTCACAGTGTAATTTACCTATTTTTACTATTTACCTTAATCACTTAAGCAATTAATTGTTAACAGTTATTAGATGCAACAAGCACTACACTTTTTATATAGAAAAAATAGTAGAGTTTCAGTAGAAATAAGTATGTAATAAGTACATGAATACGTTTAATACATTGCATATTGGGGTCATAATGAAAAATATTGATTCTTTAATTCTTTGATTTAAGTAAATAAAAATATTGGCATCCATTTTCTGAACAAACACCTCCTGCCGCAGATGAGGTGAATTACACAGGGAATGAGACAAGTTAATTGAGTTCACTCAGACTGTTCACCCCTGTACTCCACAAAGGAACTTCCTCACCTGTAATCTTTAAGCAAAACAATTTATATCACACAATAATAAATAGTCATAAGTTTGATGACTTGATCTTAAAAGAATAGTTCACTCAAAAACGATTCTGCCAAATAATGTCATTCCAATCCCTGAACAGAAGAATGTACTGGTTATTTCTGTCCATGCAATTACATGAATTGGAGCTTACAAGTAAAAGTAGTGTGCAAGTAGGGCTGGGTTTTGACACAAATTTAACGATTTGATTAGATTCTCATTCACAAGCTTGCAATTCGATTCGATTCGATTACCGATTCGATTCGATTCAATATTGATTATTTTGGATATATATATCAGGTACAGTAGGCTACATGCCAAATTTTCTCAAGAGAAAAAAAATCTCAACTAATGCTGTAAAATATACATAAGAGTCAGTTAGTACTAGCTACATTACTATATTATTGAAGGTTAAAACTGATTTGTAGGCTACACAACTGCTAAAAAAATTTAAATAAAGTTATAATTACATAATAATGTTTCTACTTCAATGCGTTTTTGTTATAGGCTATACATATTTAAATGGTGGCTGTCATAAAACTTGATGCATTTATTCAAACATAAATTAAGCACTGAAGAACAGTAAAAATTATAAGGAAGTTGTTTACAAGCCGTTATATTGACGTCTTTGCGCTGCTGAAACACTGATTGAGCGATTGCATGAGACAGGATACGGATTGTAAAGTTGTACTCTTTCTTTTAACTTACCTTCGGATGTTTAGTCATGTTTATTTTGTGCTGAAACTGGTATTAATGTGGAGGAGATGATCAGTTCACGTGCGCCTCGCGCTGCTGCATCTGTTGAACTGAGGTGCTACAGCGATCTGTCACTCCACATTAAACAGTGCCAAAACAGCATTTATTGTTTGAATACTGCAATACAATGGACATAATTTGAAATCTGAGACTATGTTTCATATTAAAAATACCAAAGCACAATGCTTATTGCAATATATTGGATGGGAGGTGTGCTTCAATGTTCCATCCATTAACTGAAAACAGGCTAGACTAATCGATTCTTGGGATTTAAGAATCGATATCGTTCCGTAAAAATGAGAATCGATTAATATCGAGATATCGATATTTTTTACCCAGCCCTACGTACAAGTATCATTTAAGTAGTTCACATGACTGACACACTACATTTCAGGTCAAATGTTAAAAATTACTATTGGTCCAAATTATTATTAATGTTATTTTTAAATAAAATGCTACTAGTTAGATGTAGTTGGTATCAGAGGGAGGGGCATTATCTATCTAGAAAGTATCTGACTCTATAAAATATCAGTGTAGTTTACATGAAGAAAACAATGGGAGAAAGCAATGCTACTTTTAACAGTAATTTTAAATGTGCATATACCTGTACTACAGTGCAAAACTTTTGGGTAGGTAAGTTTTTTGTGTGTGTTTTTGCAAAAGCTGTTACAATTTTAAATACTTGCTTTCTATTTTAATATGCTTTAAAATATAGTATATTTCTGTGATGGCAAAGCTAAATTTTCAGCAGTTCCAATCAATGTCACATGATCCCTCAGAAAACACCCTAATATGCCGATTTGGTGCTCAAGAAATATTTAGTATTATTCTCAATGCTGAAAACAGTTAATATAAAAAAATATCAAGTTCACTTTAAATTAACACATGCTTGCTGAATAAAAGTATACATTTTATAAAATAAATAAATAAATAAATGAAATCAAATCTTGCTGACCCCAAAAATTTTTACGGTTGTGGATCTGTTTTAAAGTTTATTTTATTAACTTATAGAGTGCACTAGCATACAGATATTAGCTTTGACCATATAAGACAATACAATTTTAATGTAAATCACTAGTGCTTAAAACTTTTTTTTCTTTCTTTTTTTTACTTTTCACACTTCAGTGGAGCTCCCTCAAAAAAGGATTAAAGGACATACTAGACCTTTTGGAATAATCTCCCTTGTTCTCTTAAGTCGCTGTGATGTGCTGGCATAAATACAAACAGATGGCTATTATGAGAAAGTCCTGCAGCAGAGCGCAGCAGCGTTGCGCCAAAGATCCCGTCACATTTACTATCCATCTCTATCTGATTAGCATTTCAACTCACTTGTCAGGTTTACTTGATATGTGTTGTAATCTGATCTGTGGGTCAGGAGGAGAGCATCTTTTATAGCAAGGAACATAAGTAGCCACAACATTATTCATTACTCAGGGCCATAGTGGTTAGTGGCATAGCAATTAATTTCATGTACCCTTTCCACTGTCGGAATTTAAAAATGAAAGATTAAAATAACAAATTGTGATTATTCTCATTATTTTTTTGTGAGAAAATTAAAAATTGCATATTATTATTATATATGTGCGCACACATTTTATATTTATATCGATAGATTGATAGATATTAGTCTCACGTAGCCAGACCTTCATACTGATGGCAGAAGGTCTGGGAAGCTTGACCGCTTTGAATGGCCAAGGACCACCCAAGAGGCCATATGACTGACAGGTAAAGCAACCAATCACATTTCCTTTTGTGGCGCATCATGTTTAGGGGCATGGAAATGTCACCACAATCACAAACAATATTTTAAAGAGTCTATGGCGCAAACTTTAAATATATTTTTTTTAAATCCAGCGTTTAGTTGATCCTGATTAGCGCTCATCGTCACAGTTGTAAACATATGACGGCTTTCTTCTTCTATGAGGGGGTTTGGCGCCACGGCATATTTGTTTCCAGGCAGAATGTTTAAGAACGTGACACACACGCCTCCCGGAAATCCTGTATATTTCAACCAATCAGATGAAGACTTCAATGCTCCTGAGGTGTTTCCAATTTTGTGTGCCCTATGCATCAGACGTTCAGCCAATGGTCCGTGTGCGTGATGTCTGATAAAGGAGTACTTTAGGCTTACTGTTGGCTGTTGGGGTAAAAAACTAAAAGAAAAGAAAAGAAAAAAAAGACATAAAATGTCAGGAATTCTGATTCTGAACCACTGCTGTAATAGATAGTAGCTCAGGGTTTGATCCATTTGTTTTCAAGATCTCTCTAGACAGTGGTAAACACTTTTCTCCTCTTTACCTTTGCAGTCCTGGTTGAACGTGAAGTGGATTTACTTGCAGGTGGCGTGCAGCGTGAGAGTCAGAGGTCAGCTCTCTCCTACTACCCCTCTGGCAAGGTCACAGCAGCCAGACTCCTGTACTGATAGGCCTGCCCATCTCTTGGAGCAACCATCCATAATCTAAAGAACTTGGGGAAGAGGCCAAAAACCTGTCAGTATGACACTGTGGTTCAGGCTGTGGTACTGAGGACGCAGTGGGGCACACACTGAGAGAACATAACAGAGCAAGCAAGATATTTATCTAACCTTTCAGAATAAAAACAAGATTTGAGTACAATTTTTGGTTTTGCCTTATGCATCTTATATTTGTGTCTGGTAATGTTTTGTCCCAAACTCTGAAGTCTTTGTTTACAGTTGTATATAATAAATGATGATATTCATAAAAGTCCCTGCAACTGCAAAAACATTACTGAAAAATACAGTTTTATGTAAACGGAAAAGCAACTACATTTCTTCGGCATTATTAGAACTCAAGGCCCTAACCATGACTTGAACATGTCTTTCTTTATATGTATATAAATATAAAGAAATATAACAGTGAAGAAAATTCTAGGTCTAATTCTAGTTAGTAAATAATAATTTTGAACGCCTTGCAAATAATATTTTAAAATATGCACACATTCACTCTTCTTTGTATGCTCAATATGTTGAAAATGCAAAAAACGTTTCAGGTCTTGTCACATTCAGTTAGGAATTATGTAAATGATACCATATTTTCAAGTAAAAACAGCAAAATTTGAGGGGGGTGGGGGAGTAGACTAGTTTGCATTACTGGATATTACTGTCGGTCATTTAACATTTCGAAGTCAAATATTGAATGTTTCGTCACTTCCATCGCTCTCCGTCAATGGTAATGGATGGGAACGGAATTCACGCTCTGTTCTGTGAACAGTCAACCCCGCCTACTTTAGGGGACATAACCACTGAGCTATAACAAAGAATAGATTAGAGATTACAATATTAAAGGAGACATAGTATGCCCCTTTTTACAATATGTAATATAAGTCTCTGGTGTCCCCAGAATGTGTCTGTGAAGTTTCAGCTCAAAATACTCCACAGATCATTTATTATATAATTTTGAAAATGCCTATTTTGAGTGGAAGCAGAAACACGCTGATTTTCAGGCCTGTCTCTTTAAATGCAAATGAGCTGCTACTCTCTGCCCCCTTTTCCAGAATAGAGCTGTATCATTACGGCTCGGACCTGCTAAGAAACATCTCAGTTCTCCTTCACACACAAGTTTACATTAAAAACACACGAGTTACAAAAAACAGTCGGTTATGTCTGTGAAGGTATACAGCTGGGAAATAAATTGCTTGTTTATTTTAGATCTGTGTGGCAGCACCAATATATAGTAAATAAATCAATAAATGCACTGCTATCTTGCCTCCTCTGAGTCTGGGACTGTAAATAGTGTTCTGTGCTCGTCTGTGCAGCCAAAGACAGAACAGTTAGCATGTTTTGCTCAAACTTTCGCCATTGCATTAGAGCTGGTACACCATTGTCACTTGCGAAAACACAATAACGGCGCCGTGGGTGGAAACTTACAGATTAAGGGGCGGTGATATTATAATGAGATCCCTTTGCCACGTCACCAAGGGAGCAAAATCAGACGCTCTTTTTCTCAGACGCTTGCGTTTTCTCAGACGGACCAGACTTCATCAAATCACGTATGCATGCTCTCTTTAGGTGTGTTTTGTTTGGTTTTTGCAATATACTCGATAATGTCATGCATGATGTCTTGCGAGTTCAGTATTTGCTCTAAACCTGCGCAGATTTGGCTTACATGAACTTTCCCAAGAAATTAATGAGTGAGCATAACTTACGAAAAGTAACCCACCAAATTGATTAGTGATTTGACAGCATT
>NW_015507468.1:69961-70416 GCF_001515645.1 Sinocyclocheilus grahami | reverse complement strand
ATAACAAAAAGTTGTGTGTCTGATTGGTCCAAATGCTACAGAGGAATAAGAGAGAGAAAGAGACCAACGCTTAGATGTTTAAAGGGTTAAATCACTTTATCGTTGCCCAAACAGACACTGCATTCAACCACTGGATGTTAATGCTAACTGCTAACCTTTGAGGCTAAAGGATTTAGCATAGACTTCAATGTAAACAACTGTTTCGTTAGCTTAGTCACACCGTGGGGTATGTTTACAATAGCGTCACTGTGCTGCGCGTGCGCAGTTCAGAGTTGCTTCAGCAGTAGGTTAAGACTTCCGTGTCACGATTGTAACTATGGCAACCAAATCCAGCTCTAGTAGCTAGCATGTGAATAGTTGCATTGCAAGTACAGTTAAGCATGTTACATGAAATGTTGGCGCATTTCAACACTGTACAAATAACAACACCGCTTTGGTTGGTTTTGCGATGTGGC
>NW_015507468.1:68647-69885 GCF_001515645.1 Sinocyclocheilus grahami | reverse complement strand
TCTTTAAATCTCCGTGCCAGTTTCTCTGGACACGTAAACACAACAGGTTTTCTTCGCTGTTGGTGCAAAGTTAATATTCACTTACATGCAGTGTTAAGCGAAATTAAATTTACTTCGTGAACAGACACAGGCAGGCAAGCATTATTCTCGTAATGTTTAACCCAGGGAGTCGAATAGCATGGCATGACAATGGAACCCGCACTGGCAAATCAAACTATGAATAATAAGGCTTTGATAAATAGATTGAGGAACATGCTCAAAACTATTCTTCATCCACCGATTTATTTCCCTTTTAACTACTGCAGTTTAGCTCCATTCAGCAAACGGTGACTGAGATTCCCTGCAGGGAAAATAGCTATTGAAAAACACTGGAACACGCAATGAAATCAATTCAGCTATAAAACAATGCATTACAAAAATGAAGAACACGCTCAATTTCTACCTTATTGTACGATCTCAGATGTTAACTTGAAGTTCACTTACTGCAGTTTAACAATGGAGAGGCGGACTCGAGTTAAGCCTTCTCTGCATTCATTCAAGCGGTCGCGCGCTGCTTACGTCACGCACGCAACACACACACACACCATTCTCAACAGAAGCTTCTCATCTTTCATCTGCAGCAATGAAAAGATGAAATAACTTGGTTTATGCTCACAATTGAGGTTAATCTGCCCCGGATTCTCCACCATTAATGTAAGGGAAACAGGTCAATTGCGATGTGGAGCTGTGGTCTGCAGTTGAAGTTTAGATGGCACTCTTTCGGAGATGCGGCATTAGGCAAACTTAACTCAAAACACGAAACTCTCAAAGGAAAATAAACTAAAGTAAAGAAATAGAAGTAAAGTTTAACGAGACCAGGTGGCGTTTCTCCTCATGGTTTTGGAGGAGATGGCGTGTAAGCCAGAGCACGCTCAAAAGCGCTAAGAAGCGCTGGCTAAAAAGCATATAACTAAAAAAACATGACTAGAAGCGAAAAGCTAAAAGCTAGACACAAAAAGCTAAGTTTGATGGTGTGCTGAGTATTTAAACCGGGCTGTTTAACACACCCCAAATGGTGCCTCAACCAATTGTAGCTCGGGGTGTTGCAATGTTTCTCCTCATTCATAAATCAAATGTTCTCTTATCAGTCACATGGTCCGTGTTTTTCCCGCTCTTGCCGAGTATAATTTGGACATGATTTCTATAACAAGAATATGATACATTTGACAAAGAATTGATTGGAAGAAACGTTTCAAGCA
>NW_015507468.1:42740-62553 GCF_001515645.1 Sinocyclocheilus grahami | reverse complement strand
CTAGAGACCGAACCTTTGAGAATCATCAGGGAAGGCTGAGTAATAGATTGATGACCCAAGCTGCCAAAGTCTTTAGACGATCATGCTGTCAACAATCTTTAGTTAGATCCTTTCCGGTGCCCCCACAACAATCAGACACACCTTGCCATTCACGGCCGAGATAACAGGTGTCTGGTCTACACTCTGCTAACTGTTTGTGCCCATCAAACAGACCAAACATAGAACATATAATTACTATAATTGCAGCCTGTTAACGCTGTAAAGACTTGCATTGGCCCTTTGTGCTGTCCCCCCTTCTCTCTCTCTCTCTCTCTTCACCAGTGAGCCAGCATGTCTCGATCATCCAGCCCTGATGCCCACTGGGATTGACTAGAGTCCGGGCTGAGTGCCATGACTGGTACCCTCCTGTCTGAAGCCGCCAGTGGCCTGCAGCACCTGAGCCGGGAACAGCTCAACGACAACCTGAGCGACCTGATGTCACACGATCCTACACAGGACTACAGCCACAAAGACCTCACCAAAATGATCGGGTCACTAGCCCACAACCTCCTCACTCAAGCAAAGCTGGGGGAAGCAAGCATTTCCCGCATGAAACAGAAAGCAGCAGTGCTGAAGCTCCAGGCTGAGGAGACTCAGAGAAACCTGGTGCTTGCTCAAAGTCAACTGGACCAGCTAACGTCGGAGACTCAGTACCAGCACAGAACGGCGGACGAAAAGGACCCAGAGCTGCAGGAGGAAGTAGAGAGACTCCTGAATACCTTGACTGATCTCCGTGTAGACACAGCATGCCGAGAGCAGTGTGAAAAGGACACCAGAGAGGAACTGAGTGAAAAACTCCAACAAGCAGAGGCTCTCCTGGTTAGAGCAGAGACTGAACTCAAAGAGAGAGATGATAGGGCCTAGGCCTGCGAATGCCACCTGCAAAGTTCTCAGGCTAAAATCAGTGCCCTGGCCCAACAAAGAGACTATTTAAAAAAAGAACTTGACACTGTTCACCGAGAGCTTAAACATGCATATAGACTCCAAAGTGACTCTGAAATGGAAATGCACACCACAGAATTTCCCCTAACCAGCAGACTGATACCTCCTAGTCAAGAATTCCAAGTTCGAAAGGGGGGTGAGAGCCTGCTTCTCAGGACATCACCTGCCTGCATCCCAGAACCCCCAGCAGCAGCAAGGTCAGTCATGGTGTGTCACCTAAAGAACTGGACAAGCTGGCCAGAAATATTCCCACTTTCAAACCAAACCCTACAGGAGGCCACGACGTGCACGCCTACATAAAAGAAAATGACTTTCACTTGCAAACTGTTGCCAATGTTACCACACGAGACAGACTCTTATCTGCTCAGGATCAGCTCCAGTCATGAGGTGCGGAGTTTTCTAGACCGGCAGCCAGAAACAGTCAAAGTGGATTACCAGCAATTGCAGCTGGCTTTGATTAAGGAGTTCTCTGACCCAGATTCAGAGCAAGGACTGATTGCTGCCATGGACCTTAAACAGGGCAGACAGGAAACCACACAGGCCTACTACAACAGGCTCAGACAGGCCTACTTTGGGGCACGGAACGAGCCAGGAATGGAAGATGATTTCAACTTCAAAACTCTGCTCCTCCGGAACCTGCACCCAACAGTGAGTCACCACTTGGGGGTTCTGGCTTGCCCACGGACGATGTCCACCCAACAGCTGCGAGATTTGGCCCATAAGGCCTATGCCAAACAAAGGACTGCTTCTGAAAAGACAGGAAAAACACCCACAATCTACCCTGTCGCTAATCAGAGTTCAGAACTTGCTCTAGAGGACACCGAGCCAAGCCAAGCCACAGTGACAAACCTGTCAACACAATGTCAAGATCCTTCCTAGCCAGCAGAGAGCAGCGTGGCCATGGTGGTGCCCATCCTAATCACCAGACTGGGTGCCCCTGGGACATGTCACAACCACCCGTCAACTGAAGGGGTGGAGCCACATGGGAAGCCAACAGGGGAACCGACACAAGCATCGAGCTCGGACTGCCAGCAGCAGAACCCCTCTCAACATGCCCCGGACAAGCCCAAATATGAACCATCAGCAGAACAGAACCAAGAAGCTACATCTGAATCAGCAGAGATCATGAGACTCCAGAAAAAGCATCACAAGGGAGACAAAAGGGATGAGTCAGATCAGTTATGACTAAGCCTGAGATCTGACCCCAACACCCACTCAGAGTCTGCTCAAAATGAACCTCCCAAAAAGATCACTTCTAATCCACTGTTAACCACAGAACCAGCCAACATCCCGCACCACACCTCCAGCCTGGACCGCAAAGTACCAGAAAGCACTGTTTTGGTGGTCTGCCTACCTGACGAGCCACACGAGACCAGCTCTGACTGCTTGCCAGTCACCTCACAAGCCCCAGTGCCAGGACTCCTGGGGAACCTAATCGAAAGGGGGGTGGCCAAAAAACTCTACCTGGCCATCACATTGGAAAATGAGGTGAGACTGGAGGCCCTGGTGAACAATGGAGCTGACCTCACTTTAATGTCAAGCCAACTTTTTGACAGACTTCACAGTGAAGCCAAGAGACATAATCAAACTCTTAAGTATCAGAGGTGTGTGCTGGCCAAAATGAGATCCAACTTGAACAGGTAGCTCCAATTCACCTGACCATCGGCCCTATGAGCTTAGTGCACCCTGTGTACATTTCTCCATTGGACTCATACCCTCTCCTCATTTGCAAAGACCTGCTAGACCGCTTTGAGCCATTGTTAGATTTTAAACAACTGAAAATCTGGGCTCAAGTGCGAGAACCTCTGCCTCTTCAGTCACCAAGATCACCCCAGACAGACTGCCAGGTCACAAAGGTCACAGAAAATCTTGCCGCCAGCCGCGGGAAAGTCTCGGCCCAAGAGCAAGGTTCAAGGTTGCTGCTCTGTACTTTCCAGCTAGCCAAAGACTCTGACTCATACAGCCCCCAGATTAAGGGGGGCTTACAGCTGAATGATGTCACAACAACGGACCCCATACTAGTACTGTGGGCAGACAATTCAGCCATCAGCCTCTCACTATTCAATGCTCTCAAACAGCACACAATGAACATTCCTTTTATTTCCTTTGAATCCCTGCCCGTCAACTATGGTGATTGTCAGAGCATTTGTGCCCTGAACTTGAAGTGGAATGATATATGTCTAACCCATTACTTCCTGGTCCTTCCAGACGCACCGCATAATGTCTACATCAGAGCAGACATTCTGATTCGCCTCAGGGCTCATGTGGACATGATCAATTAAGTGATATGGACTCCAATGATCTCACAGTCATCCACAGCTCCTGTCAACCTTGAGAACCTCCTGTCAGGCCAAACCATCCCTGAGGCCTGCACGCTAATCAATGAACAAGAGACTATAGTACCATCTTACACCAAAGGGGTCGCTGTTCGACTCAACCTGTGAAGCGGCCAAGCTCTCAGCCACACCCTAGGCTTCTTCCAACCTTCACCCGAATGTGGGGAACTGGGCCTCACTTTGGAAGCCACACCCCTTGTTGATGTGACATCTGCATGGCAACGGATGTCAGAGTGCCCAAGGCCTACCGTCTGGGATGACTAGTGAGTTATGACTTCCATGACTTTGAACTGTTTTTACCAATAATTGGACCCATCCCAGATTCAATGATTCCAGAAGGAAGCTCAGGCCACACCGTGTCAACAGCACCCTCCAAGGTCATCACCATCATTTCAGTCATGCCAGTGGTCAAGCAGCAGGTGTGCAGAACAGAGCTAACAGAAGACCAACACCTTGCCGTGTATATTATCTCTAACCACTCCACCTGCAAGAATGACAGCATGACTGCACCTCTGACTGCCCACGGCACAGAGGAAGTAATAACAGAATAGCCATACACAGGATTTGAGACACAAGTCCAGCAAATTCATGCCATTCAGAACATTAAGCCACCTGCCAATGTCTCAGAACTCCGAAGTTTTCTAGGCGTGTGCAACTATTCATGGCAGTTCATTGAGAACTCTCATTGCCCTTCTGAAAAAGGACTGCCCCTTCATCTGGACAGACGATCAGCAAAATGCCATGAATGAGCTGAAAAGACATCTATGCATTGCTCCATGTCTGGCTTACCCAGATCCACAGAAGGAATTCTACTTGGACGCTGGATTCTCCAGCTACTGCCTCAGTGCTGATCTATACCAACGGCATGACCAGGGAAAAAGGGTGGTCGCATATAGTGCCCTGAACTATAGTCGCAAGACTCTTCTTCCCCCTCAATGACCAAACGGATGCCCTAGCCAAAGCAGGTGCACTGCACGGTGAGTTATGGTCTCCAAACCCTTAACGTGGCAGCCACAACCCGCAGCAAACACACTCAACCCACCACAACGCCCACCTCACAGCCACTTACGCTGGCTCCTCAAATCTTCACTAATAACATTGCTGACATGCAAGCCTCTGACTTCTCCATCAAAACTATTCTTCACCACCTCTGACCCCTCCAGCCACCCTATCACACCAAATGAACTTGCTGCTGCCCCAAGCCTCAAACGGCTATACCACGTAACACACATGCTGCGTGTGATAGACAACATTCTGTTTTATGCCCCTGATGACCTCACTGCACCAAGGCTTGTGGTGCCACACTGCCAAAGGGGGGGGATGCTGATATATGCTCACGACGCACCATGTGCGGGACACCACGGCACAAGAGCCACTTATGAGACACTAAAACAAGTGGCATACTGGCCCAGCATGCAGCAAGATGTGGCAGAGTATGTTAAAGGATGCCTTGTTTGCTGCCAATTCCAACCAGCGAACCCAAACCACAGAGCCCCACTGCAGCGCAGAGGAGTCACATTTCCTTGGTCAGACCTTCAAATTGACTGGGTCGGACCCTTACCCAGGTCAACAAGATGCAACAAGTATTTCCTCACAGTCATGTGCCAGTTCACAAAGTGGGTAGAATGCCTCCCAGCACCCAATGACACTGCTCAAATTACAGCATACCTCTTGATGAATAACATCTTCTCCAGGTTCGGGCTGCCGCTGAGAGTCAACTCAGACAGAGGCACCCATTTCACAGATCATGCAGCAGATTTGGAAACTCCTGGGAGTACAAGCACAACTGCACATCAGTCACCATCCAATTTCTTTGGGCCAAGTGAAACGGATGAATCAGACTGTGGTCTGGGATTACCACAAGCTTCAGTCTGGATCCAGAACACCTGAGAAGAGATGATGCCAACCCCTCAGAGGACCTCAGATGATGCCAACCCTGAAACAACATACAGAACTACCACATTTTGCTATAAGTTTGATTGCATCACATAATAATTGCTGTTAATAGTGTTCATCGTTTGTTTTACTACATCTTAAATTGATTTTTCCGTACATTTCTGCCATATGTACATAAATTGACAGTCACCACTGATAAGCTACCACTAAATATTGTAGAAACTTAATTTGCTATAAAATTGCTTTACAATGATTTGTATCGTGAAGAGCTGTACAAATAATCTTGACTTGACTTGACTTGACTTGACTGTGGTCAGCATGCTAAGAAAATACGTGTCTGCTAACCAGAAGGACTGGGATGTGAAACTTCTCCTGGTGCTCATGGCCATCAGAGCAACTCCACATGAGTCAACAGGTGTGCCTCCCTTTGAACTAATGACAGGCCGGCAAATGACATTGCCCCTGCACCTGCTGTACAAGCCAGGAGACTCAAACCTTGTCACCGACTACACCACTCACCAATACATTGATTAACTACACCGGCATTTGAGAACCACATTTGATTCTGCCCAACAACGACTCCAAAAGAGTTCAAAAAGCATTCTACAACCGGAAGGCGTCACACAAAGAACTGGATGTGGGCGACAGGATCTGGTATTCCAGCTACACACAGCCTCCTCAGACAACCTCTCATTGGCTATCAAAGAAGTTTCTGCCACACTGGACAGGACCGCATGAGATTGTGGACAAACTCTCCCCTGTCGCATACCGGATCAAGCTGAGCCGGGGACAGAAAGAACCAGTTTTCAAACTGATCGTAACTAGATCAAGAGATTATCGTTTGATAAATAAAAAGAGATTATTTGTTGGTATGGGGGGGGGGGGGCTAGTGCTAACTAGGTCCCGCTGTAGTTCTAAAAAAAAAAAAGACTGTTCTAACCAGTCCAAGCACCTCAACCAAAGACATTCATTATCTCTGCCCGAGCAAGCCCTTCTTCTGAGAGGGTTACAACCCATACAAAGAAACACTCTGCCCTGCTGAGGCCAAGCCTCGCACACAAGTCACAGAAACGCAAGCAGAGACTGTGGGATATCAGTGGCTCGTCAACACGCCCATCCGTACCGCCACATTGACCTATGACCAGCATGACACTGCTACCCGTGTCAGGCTGCCCAACCAGAGTATGTGGATTCAAGTGCCCAAAGGTGCCATCCTCCACCTCGGGGACCTGGCACTGTACCACCTTCCAAGTGAAGAGTACCAATCCGAGGTGGAAATTCCAGCCTTCTTCAAGGATCACAGTTTCACCCTGGAACCTGAATTGGAACTGAGCATTGAGGAAGGGTGGTCCCAGATGATTGACATAACCCCAATCGACACAGCCCTCCAAGCACTGCCTCGGTTGCCTGTCCAGACCACCTTTCCCATTGCCCGATCCTGGACCTCGGCCGACACGGCACTTTGCCTAGCCACAGCAATTGGGTACACCCTAACTCTTGGCCTTGTCTTTGTCCTGTTTAACAGAGTCAATGGGGTGCGACGGTCCATGAACAGGTGCACAGCTGCCCTTCCTCGAACCTTCAAACGGAGCCACTGGAAAAGAGGAACCCAGGCGGAGACAATGCTGAACCTGACCAAGGTTAAACCCCAAGCTGAGGATCCAAAGGCTGAGGAAAATTAGAAACCCCTGCCATCCGGCCTTCCTGATCCACCTACCATCTGACAATCAGTATCCACCTGCCATCCGGACTTCCTGATCCACCTGCCATCCGGCCTTCAGGATCCACCTGTCATCTAGCCATCATGATCCACCTGCTGCCCGACCATCATGACAACTGTTGTCTGACGATGTTTGCAGGTGAACTTCGTCAGCCAAAAGGGGGGATTCTGTAAATGGGGGCTTTATGTCTCAGAGTTTCTTTCAGCCTTTTGACATTTGCATATAAATTACAGTCCTGGCCCCAGATTCTACATTTATATGGGTGCTAAATTACCAATGGTTCCCCCCATTATCAATTAGAGGCTAACCAGATCAACTATCTGATCTACCCATCAACTTCAAACACATTCCAATGTCCTATGAATCAGTCAGCCACAGTACCTGGCACCAGATGTCTGATGGCCTGCGAACTACCCCCCGTGTTGGCAATACACGTAACACACACACATAAAGGCATTTTCTTTATTTAGACTATAATCAGTTACAATTTTATCTGGTATATGCACGTGTTGTTTGTATGTTTCCCTATCATATTAGCCTAGTTACAACTCTTTATTTGTATTATTAAGACACTCAACGCTTATATTCAGGTATATGAGTGTATCTCTGCTTTAAGATCTTCTAGACGTTTCGTTTTTGGTATCAAAATGATCTGCTCTTTATTCCTCAAACAATGATATACACTATGTGATCGTGAAATGCATCATACTATTTGTACCATATTTTGGGTAAAACTGCACCAATCCTCCAGACCAGCAATAAACATGCAAATGTGCCATAAACAGAGACAAAGAAAATTTCTCCCGCTCAAAATTCATGCCTCTGATTGGCCATCCCACCCAAAAGGTGGGTGTGGATAGGAACTTTCAAAAGTCATTAGCTCAGACTAATCTTGGCTCAATCTTTTTGAGACGGACACTATCCAAGACTCAAAAAAACTCTCCTCTTGAGTTTAGATTTTCTGGCAGTTTTTTATCTTCAAGTAAGTTTGTCGATCCGCTGTGGACTTTCCTATCTTCAGAAGAACCAGGAAAACCTCCAGCTCACTTCTAAAAGAACACATCAAGAACCTCCGTTGTATACCGCATCAGGATTCTTGTTCAACAACGAAGCCAATGCAAGTAACCATTTACAACTATTTAGATGCATGTTTAAGTTTGAGCCCCTTTTAAGGTGATTTTTGATTCTTTGATGATTCTCATTAGGTTGTGGTTAATTGATGTGAAATACTGCCATTCTTTTGCTCTTCTCTCTCTCTTCCTTACTTTTCTTCATTATGTATATGTGTTTTGCTTAGTCTTGTTGTATGTTAGCTGTAGTTTCATTGATTAAGTCCCTTATATTTACAATTGATTGCCTCTCAGATTGAGTCACTGAAGGTTGATCTAGCTACATGCTAAGTTAATGCTAGTACTGTACGAAGGAAAGGTATTCTTTCTTGGTCAGGAAAATAATCTTTCCTTGAATTTATAAATTATTATATTGTCTGCTTGGTGGACGGACAGATCAAATAATTGTAATTTTGATTCTACTACAGTTAATTCTAAGATCTAATCTAAATATTTATTAATTATAGCCAGTTATAATTAAGTATAAATATTTCCCTTTTGAGCTAATTTGCAGCAGCGTCTTGACTGTCGTACAGTCTGACATTATTGACAACTGAGATCCCACAGTGTGACATGATCATCATGTTCATACAGTCTGACAAGTACAATCAGGTCTGGACTGGGACAAAAAATCGGCCCTGGCATTTTTTGTTCCAGGCGGCCCAACACCACTTTGATAGATATATATACAGGTGCATCTCAATAAATTAGAATGTCGTGGAAAAGTTCATTTATTTCAGTAATTCAACTCAAATTGTGAAACTTGTGTATTAAATAAATTCAGTGCACACAGATTGAAGTAGTTTAAGTATTTGGTTATTTTAATTGTGATGATTTTGGCTCACATTTAACAAAAACCCACCAATTCACTATCTCAACAAATTAGAGTTTGTTGAGATAGTGAGACACACATTCAGGGAAAAAATTAACTTAAATGATTGTAGCAAATGGCTGCAATATAACAAAGAGTGAAAAATGTAAGGGGGTCTGAATACTTTCCGTACCCACTGTATATATATATATATATATATACACATATACCAGTCAAAAGGTTTTGAACAGTAAGATTTTTTATGTTTTTTAAATAATTATTTTCTGCTTTAATTATTTGATCATTATTTGATTCAAAATACAGCAAAAGCAGTAATATTGTGAAATATTTTTACTATTTAAAATAACTGTTTTCTATTTGAATATATTTTAAAATGTAATTTATTCCTGTGATTTCAAAGCTGAAATTTTTAGCATCATTACTCCAGTCACATGATCCTTCAGAAATCATTCAAATATTCTGATTTGCTGCTCAAAAAAACATTTATTATTATTATTATGTTGAAAACAGCTGAGTAGAATTTGTTCAGGTTTCTTTGATGAATAGTAAGTTCAGAAGTACATAATTTATCTGAAATATAATTTTTTTGTAACATTATAAATGTATTTATCGTCACTTTTGTTCAATTTAAAGCATCCTTGCTAAAAGTATTAATTTCTATCATTTCCCAAAAAAATTAAAGAATTATACTGACTCCAAGCTTTTGAATGGTATATGTATAATGTTACAAAAGCTTTTTATTTCAGATTACTGCTGATCTTTGGATCTTTCTTACTGTTCAAAAAATTTACGTTTGAATTTACGTATTCTACAATCATGGCGCACGCGCACATTAGGGTTAGATGCCTGCCTCCGTTGCGCGTCCTTATCAAGCACTTTACCGATTCAACTACTCTCTTCTTCTCCTCCTGCCTGGCTCTTTGGCCCGCATCACTCACCGCAGAGCAAGCCTGTTCTTGATGAAGCTGCTGTGAAAGCGTGGGAAAAGCCGACGAGAAAGAAGTTGGGGTGAAGCGATCTTTACATAGGTGGAGCAAAATACTTCATTGTAGAGAACTTTGTAGAGAACTGCACTCCCGCGGGACCCAACGCAACAGGGTGTGGCGCGGAACAACTCTTGATGGGCCAGTGCGGGCGGGAAGAGACTTGTGTGTGTGTGCGGGATGCGGGAGAATAAAATGATTTGCAGGACTCCCGCAAAATAGAAATGATATAAACATTAAAATGTCTAAAACATATAAATTGTTATTTATGTGTTGCACAAAAGCAAAAAGAACAATTAATAACATTAAAATGATTAACGCACAAGCTAGGCAGAGTTTCTATTCATAACACGTGTTTAAAGGGTTGCTCAATGTAGCCAGTAACAGACTTTTATCAGCTGTTGATTTCTGGAACGCAATGGCCAACCAGAGGTGATTACTGTAGTTAGAATCCACTCACAGTAGTGCTGAAATTGCGTGCTCACGAATCGTCTCATTTTAATACACGGAGTGTAGACATTGTGAAAGATTCATTGTGCATATGTTCATTGTGTTATAACAGAGCTTTATGCGATCGCGATGAACTGAGATGTCAGCTTTTAGTGATAATAAAGGAAGTGCTGCTCGCATTCTGCCATGCCAAACCATGCACACAGCAGCACATGCTTTCTTTTCTGTTAAAAATAATGTTAATGCTTAGCCTAAATAACAAATATTTTTTCAGGAGCATTTATACTGGGATGTTGTGGATCTTAGGATATGTTACAGAACCATTTAATGTAAATTTATTTGATGTGCTGAAAAAAAATCTATGTACAGATTACTTTTATGCGGGCGGAAGCGGGCCCTGATAAGGTATTTTTCTGCGGGAGCTGGCGGGCACGGGACAGAATCTTGCGGGAGCGGGACTGAAAAATCCGTCCCACGCAGATCTCTACTTCATCGCTCCATCTATAGCACATTGTGATTGGATGTTTACACTGTCAAAACAGTAGACAAACCAATGGGCCACTGGCTGCTCGCTGTCCCTGCGTGATACTCTTTATAGTATATATATATATGTATATATATAAAAAAAAACATTCTGTCGGCCCCTTAAATGCGTCGGCCCACTGGGAAAATGCCCGGTATGCCCAATTACCAATCCAGCCCTGAGTACAATCCTAAAGGACTTTTTAAAAAATCGCACAGTGTGAGCCCGGCTTTACATGTGTGTACCGATTTTCGTACATGTAGCCTACGTAAAACGTAGCTCGAGGTGCACTCCGTTGAATGTGTACAGGTGGTGCTATCGAGCCATTTTGCCACACCCACTTCTGAAATCCATATCAGATGTAAATTTTCTGAAAGACACGTGTGCAAAGTTTCATGAGTTTTGGAGCATGTTTAGGCCTGCACTTTGGAGAAGAAGAACAAGAAGAAACGGAGCAATTCCAATAGGGTCCTCACACCATCGGTGCTCAGGCCCTAATTATTTATATACATACATAGACATTTTAATGTAATTACAATTTTCGATATTTTTGGTCACAGCATAATTGTTTTTTGATGCCACAAATCAGTTTTGATGACTTTGCAATAATTATAAAATTTGAAAAATAGTAATAATATAAATTTGTATAATTTATGTAAGCAAATAATACAAAACACTCGAAAAGAAGTGGAAAGATAGATGCAGAGAGAAAATTACCCCTCAAAAAATTAGCCTAAGAAGCATTCTCCTCTTAACTCAGAGCAGAAGTTTAGTCACTCTTTCTTTTTATTTATTTATTTATTTTGTTGTTGCTAAAGTCAGCTTTACAGGAGCAGCATCAGGTAAGCAGTAAACGACGTGCTGTGCATTGCAGCCTTTAGATGTATGGGCATTTACATTTTAAGGGGGCTGTATGTAATTTTTGGGCTGTACTAAAGCATGAAATACAATAATATATTTGCAGATATTTAGGAAACATACAAAGTGTACATACTTGTTTCTATAAAACACAATGCTATAGTCAGTTATTCTACTTCAAAATGTGCATTCCATGTCAGAGGTTGCCAGTTGGTGGAATGAATGAATTAATTGAATGTAGTATCCTGAGAAATATATGCTGCTTATGCAGTATTTTAAAAGAATATTCGTTCACAGAAAATGTAATGGAATTTCTTCCTCAATAAAAGAAAATCACTTAGTATTAACTTTGTTTCTAAAGAGTTTAACCATTTTTTGTCTTATTTCTTTGGCTTGAATACCATATATTATTGGATTCAAGCCAGGTGGAATAATATGAAACATTACACTACCTAGTTTCCTAGTTTCACCATATACAGGGAAACGATGAAGAAAAATTGCAACACACCCAGACACAAACATAATTATATAAACAGTCAAGTGAGCACTGCAGGTTTTTATGGCTTTGCTGTTGTTTGCTTTGTTTTTACTTTTGAAGCATACCATCCCTATTCTGAGATATGTTAATGCCACACTCCCTATTGAGGAGGCAAATAAAACCACAGTGAAAGTCAATCCATATACATTATTAATCACGGTATTTTCACAGGATAGTTTAAAAAGTGAAGGATTATCACAAAAATGGTTTTGAATCACAGATCTGCAGTGAGACAGGCGCACACTGAGGCCAATCACAATTCCCACCAGCACTACTGCAACACCCCAGGCTGCTGCTGACAGCTTAACCACCATATTATTGCTCATTATAGTTGAGTATCTCAGTGGATTGCATATGGCCACATATCTGTCATAGGCCATGGTCATTATCACAGTGTGAGATGCTGTACCATTCAAATGAGTAAAATAAGCTTGAATAACACACTCCACATATGTGATGTAGCGCTTAGAGGGGTCTTTTAAAATATCCCTCAACAAGTGTGGCAAAAGAACAGTAGACCCTAATATATCATTCAGTGTCAAGTTGCAGAAAAGAATGTACATAGGCTGGTGTAAACTTTTTTCTACTAAAATCTGAATCATCATCCCAATGTTAGATAACATTATAAATATGTATAGAATCAAAATAAGGATAAATGCAGGAAAGATTGACTGCGGTGTAACATTCAGTCCTTCCACTAGTAGTACACTGTATCTGAATGTCAGGTTGTCCATCTGTAGCCTAAACAAAACATACAGATATAATAACAATAGGACTCAGCTCTTGTATAGCATGTAATATTGCACATTACTCAGTTTCTTTATTTAAAAAACCTTGTATTATAATTACAGCTATTCTAATAAAACAAAGAATGAGACATCTTTTTCACACTATTTTTCTGTCCTTATACAAATATGTACATGTGCCATGTTTAACCACATTCTTTTAACTTTACTGTAACAATGTCATTGGAAGTGCTACCTAGTTTTCCCAAGTCATTTTGATCTAATTTTATGTCCCATGCTAGTATACAGAACCTAATAATTATGTGTGAGATTATAAAACATTTAAGAGGTATAATACCAGATAATATTCTTTACTTACTAACATATATGAGTGATAGTTGTTCCGTCACTAGAGAATCAGCTTTTGACACCCCCTCCTTCTCAGCGTAGCTTTGTTATCATGAGATTCAAGAGCACACTCTGCTTGTCTGAATAGTGTGCTCGGCTATTTTATATATGTCTTGTCTTGTCATCATTCCTCAAGAGTGAAAATAGATCTTGAATTTTCACACACATTTCTGTTGGGCTTATGAATGCAAAATAAGTTTTGTTCAGCATGCACTCTCATGAATGTTCTCATTATAAACAATAAAGTGTAAAATCTGATGTAAGCAAGATATTCATTTTGCAGTGTAGTCAGCTTGAGTGATAACAATAGGAGTTTAAATATGCAAGTTGAATAAATAAATGTTTAAATAACCCATTTTATGCTATTAAAATAACCAGTGTAAAGTCTTGCATTTCTAATACATAAAAAGTAACTAAACTAAAAAGCAAAAACTAATTCATAAATGGTTCTTAGCTTGTTTTGTCTGTGTAGCCAGATTATAATGTGAGAAGGCTAACAGTGGAAAAAGAAGTGCCGATACTTCCCATTCCCTAAAAAAATTCACTAGTATAAAAGTACTTTTTTAATTGTAATAATTCACAATATATGTAGAGCAACAACAAAAACCATGAAAATAAAAAAATACATTTTATTACAAATTAGCACCAGGAAAACTGTGATAGCAAACACAACCAGAAGGAGATGGCAAAAGACCACTAAACCAGCTACCTTGACATGACTGTGCATGTTATTATATGGGTCAATTTAGAATTACTAAAACACTGACCATTGCATAACCTAAAACACCTTTGGCCAGCATCCATTATAAAATGCTTGTGCTTTGAAGCCAAATACATGCCAAAAACAATAATTTACTGACATCAGGACATGAGTCGCTTATTGGATCCTTGAACTAAAAAGTTTCCAGGAGTTTACCGGTTTAAATGGCCAATATTGTGTAATTCCCCCTCATCCTACCAAAACAGCTCTGATGCATCAAGGCATACATTTCACAAGACGTCTGAACATGTCCTGTGAAATCTGGCAACGAGACAGAGTTCTGCTAATTGTGAGGTGGGGCCTCCATAAATTTGATTCGTTGGTCCAGCACATCCCATAGATCTGTGGAATTTGGAGGTCAAGGCAACACTGTGAACTCTTTGTCACTCAAAAACATTTCTGAACAATTTTTGCAGTGTGTAATTGTGCATTATCCTGCTGAAAGAGGCCACTGCCATCAGGGAACCCGACTGCCATGAAGGAGTGTGCGTGATGTGCAACAGTCTTTAGGTAGGTGGTACATGTCAAAGTAACATCCACATGAAGGCCAGGACCTAATGTTTCCCAGCAGAACTTTGTCCAGAGCATTACACTGCTTTCGCCGATCTGCCTTCTTAGTGCATCCTGCTGCCATCTCTTCTCCAGTTAAACAAAGTACTCATACCCCACCATCCACCTGACGTAAAAGAAAATGTGATTTATCAGACCAGGGGCCCGTTCTTCGTACGTCGCTGATGATATCATTGTGCTAATCAGGATCTGGCTAATTCGGTTCTTCAATCGCACCTGTTGTTGTTGATTAGTATGGCTAGATTGTGCTATCTGAGATAATTGCGCGTTCATGGGTTGGTTTAAAAGGGGCTATGTATCGATACTCAAAACCACGATCAGCAATGCAGCGATTGACTGGCGGCAAGACAGCATCGTAATGACATCATACAGTATAATTCAAAAATACACCTGATGAAAAACTTGACACATTTTTGGACTTTTATAAGGAAACAACCAAGCGAACAAAACTACATAAATGTTATAATAGATAAATAAAATGTGCACTGTTTTTATTTTATAATTTTTTACATGATTCCCAATTATTTATATTCACGATTTCTAATATTTGTACAGGCTTTACATTTTTATTTCAGTGTAGTAATTATCAATTCATTTAATTTTATATTTGAACAGATTTGTTACGTGACAGCATTAATTAAAGTTTCTTAAGGATCAAAATCATGTTATCTGTATCTCCTGTGATCCATCAAGCCACTCCCATAATAGCTGTCATCACTCAAATTAATGCACGACTCTACATTATCTGTATAGCATGTGTGTAAGACTCAAATACAATTAAGAAGTAATAATTTTATGACAAAAGTCTTTCAGTGAGTAAAACTGAAAGTATTAAATAGTATTAAAGACTACACAACATTATTATATTATCTTTAAATTAATTTTTAAATGATTATTATTTTAAATTATTGTCCCTGGATTAGTACTGGGTACTCTTGTAATAAAGTCGCTGTGATGAGTGGGGCAGGGCCGAGAGCCGTGGGAACGGAGCGAGGCCGGTGGAGTAAGTGATAATGCACGACACCTGCGCAACTCTCGAGTCCCATGGAGGAGCTCCGGAAGGATAAAAGGAGGAGTGACGACAGTGCAAGACGAGAGAGGACCAGGCCTGGATTTATGTTGTTTTGGTTTTTGTTTGTGCATGGCAGTCATCCGTGAGGGGCTGTCGCTCTATTTTAAGTTTTGTGTTTATTTTATTAAAATTGTTTGAATATTCGCCGGTTCCCGCCTCCTTCCCGATCTAAGAACTGTTGCAGACATGTAAATAAATTAGATCACTTTGTATTAACTTTATTTCTTAAAAGTTAAAAAATCCTTTGTCTTATTTCCTTGGCTTGTAAACCATATATTATGGGATTCAAGACTGGTGTAATAACATGAAAAAATACATTAGCTAGTTTCCTGGTTTCAGCATATACAGTGAAATGATGGAGGAAAATTCCAACAGATCCAGAGACCAGCATGATTATATAAACAGTCAAGTGAGTGCTGCAGGTTTTTGTGGCTTTGCTGTTTGTTGTTTTGTTTTTTCTTTTGAAGCATACCGTCGCTATTCTGAGATATGTTAAAGCCACACTCCGTATTGAGGAGGCATATAAAACCACAGTGAAAGTCAATCCATATACAAACCCGATTCTAAAAAAGTTGGGACACAATGTCATTTACAGCGTTTTGCTTATAGTATAATGAGCCACGTCCACTGATTTCCACAGCCAGGGGTGCGTTTCCCGTACAGGGTCATTCTATAGATTCGTCCACTTTGGTATGGCAAGATGTCTTAAAATGCATTTATTTTTTTAACATTTAAACTTAGACCACATTATTAAATTAGCTTTTGACTCTGTGAATACACATAAATAACAGCTTAATAATTTGTTATGTTTTTTGTGCATTTATTTAAAGACCACATGTAGGGTGATATCAGGTAAATTGGGCCACTTTTTGGTTAATCGCTTGGGACACTAAGAAAAAACCCATGTATGACATTTAACTGTGTTCTTATGGTTAATAAGGACTGTTTTTAATGTTATTTTGATGTTGTTGAATTGATTTAATAAAATATAATTGTTCAGACCCTACAGGTTTTGAAACATTAGCTTTCCCACATTTTTTGAGATAGCAGTGTTCAGGTAAAATGGGCCGGCTTCTCGTCAAACTGCAAAGTGAAATATACATTTCTGTGGAAATCAGTGGACGTGGCTCATTATACTATAAGCAAAACGTTGTAAATGACGCGCGCTCTATGCAACCAAAACGGTGTTTTTTACGTCGTCATATGGCAATATGAACGGCGTAAAAAGCGGCGCTTTTCATGCACACTAAAACGCCGTCAGATGCGGTGTCATTGGCGTATTTTCGTGCATTTTTTACGTATTTTTTGACGGAATATTTCCTTATTTGAGTGACTTTTGATGTGAGTTTTTTTTTATTTTAGTACTTATTTAATTTAGTTATTTAAGTAACTTATTTTGCTGCTGAGACAGCATCTTTAATTTCAGTTTAAGTTTTTCATCTAATAAATTTTATTTTATTTTATGTTAGCTTTAAAAAAGTTTTAGCTAACAATAGCAACACTGACATACACATGCAATGGTATTACGTCACCCACATGCACTTTTACTCTCTCTGCTGTTATAAACCTGTGTGTTGGCGGGATTTAGTCACAGCACGCCGTTCGTTTTTTCGGTCGGAGGTTTTGGCAACAGCTGATCTGTGACTGGAGTGTGCATGGTGGGTAGTGACGTAGAGTCCGGAAGGGATCCGGAAATGGAGGATGAAATGTTTGGCGTGGATGAAGAGGGAGGGAACGGGAATAATGAGTGGAGTTTAGTAGAAAATCGGAAAAGAAAGAAAATCTGGAGTAATACATCTGAAACTGACAGTGGAAATGAAAATCATCCGATAAGAGGAAAGAAAGAGGAGTTCAATTAAGGGGGTCTGAATACTTTCCGTACCCACTGTATATATATGTCCTTCTCTACCAAATCTGTTCACTCCACACTCCAGATCAGTAGGTGGCGGTAATGCACCTTTAAGTTGTGCACATTTAAGCCAAAAAAACATCAGAAGAAGAAGAAGAAGAAACCTGTGTGTTTTTTTAATTGTATTTATTTGAGTGACGACAAATCGAAATACGAACAAAAAGAAATAAAGAGAAATGACAAACGATTTGATTTTATTATTATTGTTAGCCTATTATTATTATTATTTCGTTTTGTTTGAAAAACGGACAAATTTAATGAAGCTAGATTTTTCGTATTTTTTTTGTTTGTGGGTAAAAAATAAGCTTGGGCTATGCTTTAATATTTATTTCACATGCGTGGGCGGCATTAGGCCTATTTTAGTCTGATTATGATATATTATTGATTATACGTTGCTATCTTTACCTGAATCAATAAGCCGCGCGTCGCATCAAATCTTCTTTTGGGCCTGGGGTAAATTCCAGGCTTTACTGAATAGGCTGCGCTGATCGTGGGTGTGAGGCGAACACAATGCAGATAAGGAGCTCAGACGATAAAGAAAAACAAAGTTGTTTCTCTGTTACCACAATGCACAATGCAAGGGATCGCGCATGCGCCGCCGACCCGAGAAGTGCAGTGTTGCGCTTTATAAGATGTATATTTGCAAGAAATATAGCCTATGCAACAGCCAAACAGTATGAAGAAACGTTGTGACTAATTTGCAGAGCGGTACATCAGATGCACTCTTATTCTGCTTGATGGGACAGACAGTAGACACGCTGAGTTGAAAAGTGGCGTTTCAAGGCCGCTCACGCACAAATGCATAAGCTAATTTTTTTTATCCACGAACAAAAAATACGAAAAATCTAGCTTAATTTTCGTTTTTCCGTTCTTCAGACAGAACGAAATAATAAAAGTGATGATGATGATAATGATAATGATAATAAGATAATAAAATTAAACTGTTTGTCATTTCTCTTTATTTCTTTTTGTTCATATTTAGATTTGTTGTTAAATCAAACTTGAGTCACTCAAATAAAGAATCTGATCTGATCATCTAAAACAAGTCATATCCTCTGGGTCTGAGCGCAGTTATTGGATAGCATATTGGAGATTAATCCTATGACGCTTCAGTAAAAATATTACAATACATTTAAAACAGTGTCTTTTTATAACTTCAGCAGCGTGCAGATGCTCGTTTATGTCAGGACTGCCGCGACAGCAGCGCCGACAATCGCTTAGTTCGCTCACATAATGAAATCTATAAAGGAAAATCATATTGTTTTTTACCTACTGTTTGTAGGCAAAAAGTATGATAAAGACGTGGAATCGACCTATGTTCATTGTTAGTAGAGATGAAAATATACAAAAAGTTACTTTGTACATAAATATTTCCTATCAGTTCACAGGCACTTCTTCCGCTAAAACGATCTGTGGTAAATTAGTCTGGTCTGGTTCTGTTCATCATTGATTGGATGAGAGCAGTTCAATATTACAGGCTGTGGAAATCAGCGACGTGGCTCATTATACTACAAGGAAAATGCCATAAATAACGCGCGCTTTTGTGCAATTAGAACGGCCTTTTTTACGGCGTCCTGTGGCAAGCCGAACGGTGTTAAAAGCGGTGCTTTTACGGTTTACGTGCGTTTTTACGTGCAACAAGGAGAGAAATACATCCTCTGGCGACAGTGGGCAATTATACACATGTACATTCATGGTAACACTTTACGATAACAGTACATGAATTATCATGTACTAATACCTGAATTAATAATTACTTGACTATGAACTAATGATGAGTTAAGATACGTATTAATCAAGAACTAATGAAGAACTGACTTAACTACGACATGAGTCATATGAACTACTGCATGAATAACAGTACCTTAATTACACGTTAGTTCCTGCATGTTAGTTAATGTATTAATTATCACTGTGGGGTAAACTAAATCATACATCTAGAAGCAAGATGTATGAAAATGGCACAATGTAAAATTGTTTATAAATTTGCCACCTGCAGTTGTCACAAACGTCAGTGAACGACAGTGGATTTCTTGCAATATTTACGTTTAACCTAACTTATCCAACACACAATGATGCATTCATAATTAAAAACAATTTCATCTCATTCTGTTTTGAGTGATTCCACTGCTGCCGTCCTAC